>NW_015388437.1:0-25776 GCF_001527695.2 Protobothrops mucrosquamatus
CTTTCAGTAAAACTGTAACATTTTAACATGATTAGATTAATGCACACAGCTTTTAATGTTATCTCTCATTTCTTCCTACACTTGTTCAATGTATGTTAGGTTTTTCTGCAACATTGGGGATCTGCCTGAGACTATATCGAAGAATAAAACTGAACAGCCTCTCCAGGACAATGAGGCTGATAGTCCAACTAAGGAAATAAACACATTAACAGAAGACCACCGTCCATGTTCATCGGAGACTGGAGAAGTAGAAAGAACCTTCTCAACACCTGGGGTAGGACAGTCCAGCTGTTTCACTTGGTCTAGAAGCTTTGCAGAAAAACCTGCAACTCCTAGCCTTTCAGAAACCATAGCGTTGCTAAAGCAGTTCCAAAGACACAGGAAAGACACAGATAAAGACTGTAGTGTAACTGGCACACAAATAACCTCACCAGCAAATAAAAATTCGGATGAAGAGACATCACCTTTAAAAGATCTGCAGTGTTCATCAAAACAGAATCTTGACAAGCTGTTGCAAAGCGAAGTGGATACTTCAGAAAAATCGCCAGTGGCCGAGAAAAATGCTATTCCTGCCAAAGTAAGATTATTCTATGTTTCAGTTCAGCAGTTTATTAAATTATCATGGCACTCTCCAGGGACTGTCTGAAACTGTCCTTATTTATTGCAATCGTTACACATCTGTCTCTGCATTTATAAAATAACTTCTGTTTATGAAACCTCAAAGTCTGCCTGCCTGACAGTCTGTTTATTGCTGTAAACTAATACGTACATTTTAATTTCATTAACTGTTAGAGTGTCAAAACATGATAAGCTATCAGATATGTATCTTCATTTTCTAACAGACATTCCGATATATATCATCATTGGTTTTAACAGGGCTGACTTTCATTAAAGTTGGTACAGGATTATAACTGTTGTGTCACTTTGCTAGTTATTGGAAATTGATTCTAATATCACTTTTAAGGAGCATACTGATTGAAAAATCATAACTGTTTTTACTGCATTTCATTTAGGCATAGCTTCAGCCATTTTACTTTTAAAAAATAGCATGGAGTTCACATTTAATGTAAAACAATGCCTGTCTTTTTTTAATGGCAGGAATCTAACAGAAGTCCAGAACCAGATGATCATCTGAATTCTCAGATCCTTCCATCTTCAGAATTTATAGATAACAAGAACACAGTTTCTAAAAATATGGTATATCTTCTTCTTCTTCATTTATAATTCTTGTTTTCTATTTAAATACTAAAGTATGACTTGGAAACAGGACCTGTCTTAACATATATGGATTAATTATAACATATTGTAAATATTACTTAGGTTCACCAAAATCCTGTCATATAACTAAAATAGTACTCCTGTTCTCCCCTCCATTGAAGAATAATAATAATAATAATAATAATAATAATAATAATAATAATAATAATAATAATAATAATAATAATAATAATAATAATAATAATAATAATAATAAAAAGTTGGAAGTGACCTTGGAAGTCATCTAGTCCAACCCCCTGCTTAGGCAGAAAACCCTATACCATTTCAGACAAATATTTGCCCAGTCTCTTCTTAACAATTTCCAGTGTTGGAGCATTCACTTCTGGAGGCAGGTTGTTCCACTGGTTAATTGTTCTAACTGTCAGGAAATTTCTTCTTAGTTATAGGTTGCTTCTCTCTTAGTTTCCATCCATTGCTTCTTGTCCTGCCTTCAGTGTTTTGGAGAATAGCTTGACTCCCTCTTCTTTGTGGCAACCCCTGAGATATTGGAACACTGCTATCGCTGTCAACCCTAGTCCTTCTCTTCGTTAAACTAGACATACCCAATTCCAGCAACCGTTCTTTATATGTTTAGCCTCCAGTCCCCTAATCATCTTTGTTGCTCTTCTCTGTACTCTTTCTAGAGTCTCAACATCTTTTTTACATTGTGGTAACCAAAACTAGATGCAGTATTCCAAGTGTGGCCTTACCAAGGCGTTATAAAGTAGTATTAATAGTTCACGTGATCTTGATTCTATCCCTCTATTAATGCAGCCTAGCACTGTGTTGACTTTTTTGGCAGCTGCAGCTCAGAGCTATTACCTCAGAGCTATTCCTAGTACTTTGAAAGTAAAGGGAGTCCTCGACTTATAACAGTTCATTTAGTGACTGAAGTTACAACGGCATTGAAAAATGTGACTCGTGACAGTTTTTCACACTTCTGTCTATTGCAGCATCTCCGTGGTCACGTGATCAAAATTCAGATGCTTGGCAAATGACTCATATTTATGACGGTTGCAGTGTCCCGCAGTCAGGTGATAGATCACCTTCTGTAAACGTCTGACAAGCAAAATAGATGGGGAAGCCAAATTCACTTAATTAACTTAACCACTTCAGTGACTCAACAACTGTGGCAAGAAAGGTTGTAAAATGGGGCAAAAACTTAATAAATTTCTCACTTAGCAACAGAAAATTTGGGCTCACTTGCGGTCGTAGGTCAAGGACTACCTGTATACACAAGGTTGTCATAATATGTTAGGGCTACAGTAGTTTCTTACAAGCGATAAACACCTGTTTTCAAAGGGTAAGCTAAAACCACAACTGAGCTATTTGATGTGAGCTTCAGACTTTAGGCTCTCTCTTCTGTCATATTCATTTTAAACTGAAGCAGTGTGGCGCCATATGCAAA
Organism: Protobothrops mucrosquamatus; assembly: GCF_001527695.2. Classification (NCBI taxonomy): domain Eukaryota; kingdom Metazoa; phylum Chordata; class Lepidosauria; order Squamata; family Viperidae; genus Protobothrops; species Protobothrops mucrosquamatus. The sequence goes on from NW_015388437.1 coordinate 2,666, forward strand.
TTCAGTGAATTTGTTTCAACCAAAGTCAGCTTTGGATGAAATCTGAATTTTTTTTATTTGACCCTCACATCTATCATAAAATCATTAAGTTGCCTAAGGCATACAGTATCAGCTCAGGCTGCCAATTGCAGTACAATTGATAATACTTATTTAATTAAGTGTGTATGAAGGGCTTTAAATCATGCAAATCTCATTGTTTCAGATCATGTTATTCAGGAAAGAGAGAATAAAGAATGCTCTCTCCTGAAGCTCAAAGTTGTGCAGTATTTTTTTAAACTGAGAGTTACTTTATATGCTAGAATCTTCTAAAACACTACATTTGATTTCATTTGATTTCATTTTAAAATCATTTAGTGAACAGAAGTACAAATTATATGTTTATAATTTTCCACACCGATCATAAGATTTGGGATTAGGTTGAACACAGCTGGTTTTGATAGTTGATCAAACATGTTCAATTGGATTTTTTCTATTTCTTTAATTTAATTTCCTTAATGGGAGGATATTGTTAATTTTCCTTTTGGAAATAGTATGATTAGTCACTTGATCCCTACTGAATAAAAAATCTGATACTGTATTTAACAAGAGAGAATGAACTCTGAGCAATGGAGCCTCATATAAAGATACATTGAAAAGATTGTAATGGATTATTTTAGCTTTTTCTTTTTTGTGTGATTTATTGTTTTTAAAATTCTCTGCTGTAAGCCATTTTTAATAATCTTTGCCTACAGAACACTCAAAATGTCATTAGTAGATTAAAATACTTCTTTATATTCTTCAGAATTATACTGACATCTTGTGGTTAGTTACTTCTTTTTCCTCATTCTTGAAGTAGGTCTATATTAACCTTTGTTTGCATAATTGTATTTATATTTTAACAACAATTATATTATTATATTGTTTCCAGGATATAAAAAAAATAACATGCTCTCTCTCTCTCTCTCTCTCTCTCTCTCTCTCTCTCTCTCTCTCTCTCTCTGTGTGTGTGTGTGTGTGTGTGTGTGTACACATGATTCTTTAATACAAGTGAAACTATTTCAGAAATATTTTGGAATGAGTTTGCATAACAATTAGACAAGACTAACATGGAATTGTTTCTGGTTATTATATTGTAAGAAGCCCAGCTATTTTCTCAGCATGTTATATGAATCATGCTCTCCACTAACCCAGTGTCAATATCCAGCTCGAAAATCCAAATAAAACTCCAGTTTCATTCTGTTTCTGAAATGTTTACTGTTTATTGGATACACTGCATGGTTATGTCAAAGTAAAACTAACTTTGAGGTTCCAAAACCAATTCATAGACTTAAACAATAATTTTCCCACCCAAACCCCCAACTTCTTACATAATCCATATTAACAAGTTCACTTTTTTATGGGAACCGTCTGCTTCAAATCCACACTTGTTCTGGTGTTCTTGACAAGGCTTCGGGTTCCCACAGTCTTCAGCTGAATTGAGGAAGTTTCGTTTCTCCTTACCCACTTGAAAGTAACACTTCCCCCCTTAATCTAAAGGCAAGTTGAAGCGCAGAAGCATGTAGCTGCCAAAGTTTCACCCTTGACACCCAGTTTATTTATTTCAACATAGCAGCAAATGAAAATCCAGTTGTGCGTTGCTAACTTGTTTTAGAATTAAGTGTGCTATACAAATCCAGTTTTAAGTGTTTGAAATGACATGTATGTTCAACTATAAAATTACTTTTAATAGCTGTGTTCACAAAAATGAAATACAAACCAAAAGATATCTTGGAATTTTTTAAAGTTTATTACTAATATTGAGGCTAATCAGTACCTTCTTTATGCCTACAATGTCAATTCTGTCAGTCCTTGATGCTTCCTGAGCTAGGTAGTTTTCTTTCAGAGGTTTCATTGCCAAACTAGGTAATGTGCCTGCACTGATAATGTTACCTAGTTTGATAATGAAATGTCTGCAAGGAAACCACCTAGCTCAGAGATCACCAAGGATCCCACAGTTCAACCCTGAACTACAAATATTCTCTTCTATCAATGTCTCTCTCTCTCTCTTTCAGATTCCTGCATTATGTAGAACCAATTCTCTAAAATCTTCTATGGTGGCAAAATGTAAATTACTGGTGCCCGCCAAAGTTAGTGGCTTAAGCAAGAAAATAACAAGTATAAAGAAAAAACACCATGATGCTGAAAACAAGTCAGGACTGCAGGTGAAAATTAATGATCTCTGGAAGAGCTTCCAGTTCAAAAGGTGAATCCTTTTTAATCTAGATGTTCATTTGTTTTATTTCAATGTTCCGTGGAGAAAGGGCAGTATTGATGAAACAATATATGGCCCTAAAACATGTCATTAGCTTAATGACTTCTCAACAGAATAGTGCATTTATAGTCCTTAAAGTAACCATTTGAATCCCCAGAGAATTAGGTTTGTCTGCTGATGGAAGCTGCCAAGAGTGGTTCACTTTAGATAAGGGTGGGGGGGGGACATACATATTTAAAAGAACTCATTCTGCCTCTAGCTTTAGGACTATTTGTTGAATTTCATCCTCTGTAAATGACTAGGAATAAAATATATGCCAAGGAAATAAACTTTTATCTCCTGTGGTTGTAGCTTTTTTAAAAACAGCAGAATTCTTCCATTGGCTTAATTTCTGCATTTATCTACAGATAAATTTAATTTAATTCTGACTTCTCTATATATTTCTTTACTTGTAACAAAATATACATGTTCTAAGGGGTTGTTTTTAAGGTCAGAATAAAACCAAACTATCAGTTATCTTCTTCTCTAAAGTATTAATTTTTATCCCAGAGGCAGTTTTCAGAAATATGTTCTCATTCCTTCTAGGTTCATTATTTTCCTATAAAGCAGTTTCTCCTTGACTTTGTTAGTACCCTCTGCTGCTGGGAATAAAGAGATTGCTGCTTCTTGAGGCAAAAGCAGTATATTTTCTTCCCATCTTGGGTAATTCACTTTGGCAGGACTTACTTTCCAAAACGTAGTGGGGAGGCAGTGGAAAGAGAGAAAAAGCCAGCCAGTTATTTTTATTGGTATGCAGTAAAAATGTAGCTCTGAGCAGACTGACAATAAATTCAATTCACTTTAAACTTTGTTAATGCTTGTCTATATCATTATTAACCATACTTTTTTTTTTTTGCTTGTAGGGAATCAGAAATACTACCTTCCTGTAGAAAATCAGAACCATTGTCTCCAATTAAAGATAACAATAACCAACTCCCTCCAGACATATGTGATGAAACTTTTGATAAATGCAATGGAAAATATTTCAGTGAAGTCGTACTGCAGATCTGAGCAATTCTGTAATCCCCATCCAATTTCTGCATGAATTTAGATTCATTATTTCTGGACACAAAAAAAATCAAAGTAACGTGTGTGTGTGTGTGTATGGATTTCAACTAACATTATCAACTGCTTTGAAAGAAGCAAAATGAAACAATATTGTGCTTTTCGCTGCATTGAATAAAATCTTTTGATACAAATAGATTGCTTGGCTATATCATATGTATGATTGCAAAAAAAAACCCTTTGGAAAAAGTCAGCAAGCTGAACAATGAATATTTAGATTACAAAAGATTACATTGCTGAATCTGCAACATAGTGGGTCTAAATAATTCAATAAAGGAAGTAAAATCTGAAAATTTAGGAAAACAGGTATATTTAAATATTATATTTGAAATATTTAGATTATATTTTATAATTAAAAATTAGTTTCTTGTGCTGAATTTCATATAACCATAATCAAGTGGGAATGATAGTGGATTACAAAGAAGTCCTTGAATGATGGCAGTTGTTATTTTCTTTGTTGCTGTTGTTATTACAACAAAGAGTTGTTAGTTGCGGAGTCGTGTCCGACCCATCGCAACCCCATGGACAACATTCCTCCAGGCCTTCCTGTCCTCTACCATCTTCGGCAGTTCTTTAAAATATCTAAATATACGTATGTCTATTCTAAAATTGAAGGAAATGCTTCCTTCTTGCATCTCTGCCGAAACTAATTATTTTCCTAGCAGTACTCATCAACCAAATTTGCTATTAGAACAATGAATGTTTCACATACAAGGTACTTAAAATGCAATTACAGTACATATCCAAGTTGTCAGAGAGGGAACTGCTGCTCAAAATCAATTTGATTGTATTGGTTTGAGTGCACTGAGAGTTTAAAACACAGAATTTGGATTTAAGACAGTACTGTTATCACTTCTGGTCCAAATGACTTGGGCACTAAACAAAGCCTGCAACAACATACAATCAAGCAGCCGTCTGAGGTCCGCTGGTACCCTTTGAAAAATAATTCACTGCCACCAAATGCCACTTTCAGGAAAGATTCATTGCCACCTGTGTTTTCCTAGTCACTCACAGATACTGCCAGCTCTGATACTGCCCTACACTGCTAGTACCAAATAGCTGACTGGCATGCCAGGTATTGCTTTGTGGCCCACAAATTTATTTCAGTTATCAGTCTTGCCCTTATAATAAATAATATGCTGTAGTATAATATGTTGTCAAGTTTGTTGTTCATAAGATCCACTTTAGTTGGGGTGTCTGTCTGATTTAATTAATGTTTTTTTGAGTTGTGTAGGCCATTGGAGTTGGGTGGCCAATGCATTTAAATAAATAGAAATAAATAATAGTTTCTCCATAAGTTGTGCAGGCTTGTACTGGACTCTTGCTTTCATCCTCTGTGTGAACAATAAGCTGGTAAACATGATAGCTGGAGTGTTGCACATTTGTTGAGTGCAGTTTGGGGTATTTTCAGCCAGATTGGCTGGGTCTATTCTGCAGGTAAGGCATCCTTTTCATACCGCAGGAGCGCAGACACCTGGGCCCGATCACACGGTCACGTAGCCGGATGCAAGCACTTGGAGGCGGCATATAAGCCCTCCCCGAAACCGCCTTTATCAACCCTGATGATGACGGGAGAGCCCAACGAAAGCTTGGTTGCCTATATTTTAATATTTTAATTGCTTTTAATCTTTTAATTGCTTTTAAATATTTTAAACTTTCTCTTGGTGATCGTGGTTATTTTATTTCAACATGAATACACCTAAAAATGTGGGCCTGTTGTTTCTGGACAACCTCCCTATCATGGAGCATGGACTGAGGTAACTGCAACAAACTTGGCACATTTGAAGAGCAACTGCTTTCAAAGGGCAAATGATGTTGCTAAGCAACTGGCAGATTGGCTAATGGGGCTACAGCTTAATCATAGTGTGAGTGGAGTGTGAAATGTCTAATATGTCAGATGCTCAAGGCCTCAAAATCTAAATTAATATTTGTGTTGGGATTGAAAGGAGATTCACGGAGGTTAGCTGCAATGAACACATCCATCTTTTCAGAAAGCAATGCCCATGATATAACTTGAAGGGGTCCCATGGCTCAATGCCGGATTGCTTTTGGTTTCCTGTGTCTGACATATGGTCTACTGACACTATATTTCTTCCAGCAGAAGGATGAAAGAGAACCACTTTACTGTACATAGGATGATCTGAGCCAAATAGCTGCCTTAGTTCAATACAAAATCGGTATTATCTAATTAAGGATGTTGAAGTGGTGGGTAGGAATTATCCTAGTCAGGGTTCCCCTGTCAGCATCCTGTGGCTACTGAGCATGCCCAGTCCTTATTTGTCTTTATACTTTTTATTTTTTAGTTAAAGTAAGTTCCTCTAAAAATTTGTACTTCTCTAAATATGGAATCTCCAAAACTGATAGCTTCCTCGTACCAATGGATCAATAGTTTGGCTACATAAACTATAGAACTCAGTTCTATCACTAGAAACTATTTCTAAATGGTTTTAGAAATCTCAAGAGCTGCCCAAATGCCATTTTAAAGAAAATACGTACTGTATAAGATGAGCCTACCCATAAAAAGGTTGTGTTAAACATTTGAAAAGGCTAGGTTGAGTGAAGCACTGCTTTTTAAAAGGTTAAATATGTCCTTTGTATGGTTTGTTGTTTGGACAGTCAACTGTCAGTTAGTTGATTAGAACAACACTGTTGATTGCTGTTACTGACTGTCTGCACATATGTGCACATTCGGGGATGCATCATTTCTCTGGAAATCTCAATAGAGGTATTGGCTGTACATATACTGTACATTCGTGCATATAGAATGAGGGGTAGGCTTTAGAACAACTGCATGAGCTTTTCAAAGGAAATGGTTGCTGGTTCACTTGCATTAATATATTTTGCAATATGTGTTGAATGCTTTGCATGTCTAATAAATGCATATATTCCTGCCTTTTATTTCACCAATTTAATGCTCAAGATAATATGGTCTATGGTGTTTTTCATAGTTTCCCTGACCGCTTCGAGAGTGAGAGATGCACTAGACTTTAAATTCAACAAACAAACATTTTTTTCAGTCATCTGCAAAAACTCATGTAGTGTCTTAAAAGCTAGCAATAGTCTGTCCAAGGGTAAAACTAATATTAGAAAATGTACCAAAATTAATTTGACAATAATTGACAATGGTATTCCAAATATCTGTCTTTCCAAGCACTCTAAGATGATGCCAGGGACTCAATCTGGATCTTTTACTATAATACAAATGCAATATAAGTGAACTGCTTTGAAAACAGTTTTAAAATTAATGCTGTGTACTTTAATTCAGCTTTTCATAATAATTTAACTAGAAAGAGAAACAAGAAGATGCTGTTCTCTGTTAGTTCTTTGTCTGAGGACATTCCCTTGTTAGTTAGCAGCTCTTCATTATAATACCCTTTTAAAATTCAGAATTTACTGAAAAAGCTTCAAAGAAAATTCTCAATGACAATGTTCAGAAAACTTTAAAAATAAATGGCATAGGAGTGTGAGTAGCCTTGCAGAACTGCTGAAAACACCTGGACTGTGCTATCAGCTTGCTCAGGGTATTGCAAATAAAAGACCCATCCACTGTAAACAGTGGAATAGTACTAGACAAGTATTTAAATAGCTGAAAAGAGATTAGATATCTTTCTGTGTTGCTCATAAATTTGCAGTATAAGCAGTTTGCATGGTAACTTGCTTGCTTCATATTCCTCTGGAAAAATTATCCTATGATTGCTTTAATTTTTTTTTTTTTGAAAAGTTGCTGAAGTCAATTTTATATAATGCATAAGTCTGATAAAAATATGTAAGCTGTGTCGGTGGAGCTGTTTTCAGTCCTAAGTAATTTCTCTTACCATATAACTAATTTCAGTCTGTTGACTAAAGTCCATTAAAAGTTATCCTATTCAAAAAATGCTAGCTTTTAAGACACTACATGAGTTTTTGTAGATGACTGAAAAAAAATGTTTGTTTGTTGGTTTATTCTTACAAGACTCAGAAGAGCTACAAAGACACATACAAGAGCTGCCCAAAGCAGGAAAACCATTTGGCTTAAAAATAAATCTGAAAAAGAGCCAGGTTATGTTTAATAAATTCACCAAAGAAAGGAAAAAAATTATATCCGGAGAAGAACTAGATATAGGAGATCACTACCTATACCTTGGCCAATGGATCTTAGTGGAAGGTGTTCCAATAAAGAAAATTGAATGGCATGTTAAATGTGGTTGGTAGGCATTCGGTAAGCTAAGCATAATTTTCAAGAATAATCTCCCCCTATGCCTGAAGAAAGAAGTTTTCGATTAGTGGATGATACCTGCTCTAACATATGCCAGGGAAATATGGACACTAACTCACAATCGATAAAAAAAGCTACAAGTGGCACAAAGAGCCATGGAAAGTTGCATGCTCGGCATTAAAAGACAAGATAGAAAGACCCGCACATGGATTAGAGAACCAACGAAAGTATACAATATCATCAAGAGAATAAAAGAATGGAAATAAAAATGGGCTGGTCACATAACAAGAAGAACTGATGGCAGGTGGACCAAGGCAGTCATAGAACGGATCCCACTTGATAAAAAGCATCCATGAAAGAGACCTAAAACAAGATGGCTTGATGACATCAGCAAGTACTGCAGGCCCAGTTGGCAAAAGAAAGCTCAGGAAGTGTGATTTCTATTGAAATTCATAAGAATGGTTGTTGATTGATTCTCTGGTTCAATGTAGAATTGTTACAGTATTTCATTAGCAAAAGTATTCAGAAAATTCCTGTTGTCAGAAAGCATTTCTTATTCACTGAAGCTTCAATGGCATCATTTCAGAAAAGCTCCCAACTCTACAGAGATTTCTGAGTAACATAGGAAAAAGAATCAAACAATTATGTCTTCTCCCATTTACCCACTGGGAAAGCTCTATTGGATCATAAACTTCATTTTGGCAAAGGTTGGCTCGCAGAATCCATGCCTTTGTCTTATGCTTTGAACCAAATTTTTAGATATCTTGGTAGTAGAATTAATTTTAAAAACCCTAATAGGAATGACCATTCAGTTACTGAAATGCAAAGGAATGTCATGAGCCTATCACAACCCAGGTAGATACCACTTTTTCCCTCCACCTATGTATGCATATATACAGTAGGGGCTATGCATGCTGTAAAAATGATTCTAAAGAGATGATTTAGAATGTGAAGGACCACAACTGGGGTAGCACTTTAGAGCTGCCACATCTTTTTTCAGGTTCATGTAGAATCCTGAAAAAAGCCATAACTACTTTAGAGATGCTATACTCACACTTCTGCACAGACCGAAACACTCTTTCAAATCATTTTACCACATTCATTCACAGCCCTAACAAATATATTTTCATAAGACTGATTTCCATGACTCTATACTATAATATTTTATGATCTTCATTTTTAATTTCAAGGACATAGATGATATTTAATTGGGTGAAGGCAATAAATAAAAATAAGATCACGTATTAAGACGACAGAGGCTTGAGGGAAACTTAACATTGTGTCAGTTATATATAAATCAAATTGCTCCCTAACAGAACTCTACCATTGGCAGTTTGCCTACATGGTAAGTAGATAATTATAAGCAAGATCTGCCATTTTGTAGTCCATTTCATGACAGCCAAGGCGTTGGATGGTACTTCAAGTAACCTAACTAGTTCCATATTCAGAAACAATTTAACACAGCATGCCATCTTAACACATTAAGTTGTTAACTTGTTAAGTTTGTCTCTGTAAGTTTCCATCCCTACTATTTTTCCAGCTCACGGTTATCCAAATAAGTGTACCAAGAATAAGATAGCTTGGATAACACAGTGTCAATCAGAACTTTTAATCAGGTCTAGAATCCCTGCTTCACCATTAAAATGTATTTTAATTAGACTTTGCTATAGCAGCAGTTTCTCTTGGCATACTTTGAAAAGTATGATGAGTTGGAGGAGGAACTAAGCGGAATTCTTGAAAATCTAGAGATCTATATTCCATTCAATTTCTTTCTGAGGATGAGGAAGCTTATGATATAAATAAAGAAGTTGCTGGTATATCGGATAACAGAATCCATATTTTCAGCATTCCTTTCCAATGTATTGTGTTATTCTCTTGCTGCGCAGAGAGACCATTGAGAGAAGCAATCTTGGTGAGTCTGTTGCTTGCTTTTCCATGAGCACAGTGTTCGTCATTTCCAGGAATTTTGGCTCTCTGTTAGACTGTGCAGGAGGCTTGAAGGAATGTGTACATAAATAGAAGTTTTGGAAGAACCTTGATAGTAAGATATTTCAGGCAAATATAGCTTTCTGTCTTAAAAAAAAACTCAGCGACTTTATGTGAAGAGAATTTTACTATCATTCAGTATGAGTTAATAATTAGAGAGTAAATAATCAGCCTTTGCAATGTCTTTAAATCAGATAGCCAATGAAGATAGGGAGTGAATGGAATGGGGAAAAAATAATCCTTTGAGTGAGTTTATGATAGATATTGGCTTAAGGCAATTAAAGAACACTAATTTAGTTTTAATAAGTTGCTAAGTGCCAAAAAGGGTTGTTAATCTCTTTAGGCAAAACGTACCATACAGTAACTAGTAAGAAATATATCAAAACAATGTAATGAATCTTGGATTTGATTCAGCAAGCATAGCATAGATTTCAAGTCAACACATCCTAAATCTGTCTCAGACCTCTGGGACAGATCTTGACCATCTTGTTCTCTAGACTGGATTTATCTTTTCCACTTTTTTTGACCAGAATGTTTAACAGCTTCATCTTTCCTTTGAGATATTTGGAAGAATTTAATATTTTTATTCTTTTTGATATTATGATGTTTTAGTTTAATTCCTTTGTAGGATTTCTTCAATTATTAATTTTTTTGCCAAATCATTAATATCACTAGTCAGATGTTCTTTACTGGAGTTATTGGAAAAGAACTATAAACTTCAACTAACTGTCCTTATTTCACAGTTATACATTTTGAGTATCATTATTTTTGCCAAAGCAGAGCTCTGCAATTCTGCCTGAAAATATTTTATCAGTGAGATTTCTGCATCCCATCCTGAAACAAGTTTGTTAGTGCCTACTTGTTGTTTCCCCCAATATATGAATGATCTGCAGTAGACAAGATCTTTGTTTAGAGTAGAAAGGGCATGTAACAGATTCGGAGGGCTTGTTTTTGGCTCATCTATTCTATTCTAGTAACTATCTTCTACTCCTTGCACCTCACTCATTGAAAAAAATATTTCGCTAGCTACCAAGGTCTTTGCCTTTCCAACTGAATAAATCTCACTAGCTAAATTGCTTGCTGTTTCATTTTGTACTATGGTATATAAACAGAATAGCCCTATTGATCAATCAACTGGAGTCTTCTCTGGCAATTTCTTCATCATAGCAGGTACTTGAAGAATACCATGTGGAGAAAATAGAATAATCATCTTTGGCATGAAGAACTATGAAAAGAGAATGAGAGAGGGGTCCTTGGTGCTCTTTGAGCTTGCTTATTTTGTTGCAGATATTTCATTACCCAAACTAGGTAACATCATCAGTGCCAGAGTAGATCAGTGACTAGCACTGATGATGTTACTTAGTTTGGGTAATGAAACGTCTGCAAGAAAACCAACAAGCTGAGAGAGCACCAAGGACCCCTCATGTCAACCCTGAGCTATAAATATTCTCCTTTATTAGAGAGTGAGAGAATATGGTTGATGTTGTTTATCTTTGTGACATGGGCGGAATTAAATATATTATTAAATATATTATTGAGGTATATTATGATTTTATCATAAATCATATTTCAAATTAAATTAAAATACACTCTATTCTGCCAATGTCCCCAAAATCAAGTATAACCCCATTTGTGTGCCATCAGAAAAAAATGCACTGGTGTGCTCATTCGCTCCTTTGACCTTGTACATCTGATTCCCTGATCCATCTATGAACTTCTTTCGTGAAGGCAAAAATACAGGCAGCAGAAGCAGAATGTACACCATGGGTGCAACTGCTGCTATTCATTAGCAGAAGTTTCTGACCAATACTTAAAAGATTTCTACATCACTGAAGACTTGTCAAGTGAGGATTTTTTAATAGTACCCTAAGCCAGGGGTCTTCAAACTTGGCCCTTTTATGACTTGTGGACTTCAACTCCCAGAATTCCTCAGCCAGGCACGCTGGCTGAGGAATTCTGGGAATTGAAGTCCACAAGTCATAAAAGGGCCAAGTTTGAAGACCCCTGCCCTAAGCTATTTAAAGGGTTAGTTGCTGGGCAAGCCATGGGTTTGGAATGCATTTAAACTAATGTCTTACAGGGGTTGTTTCTTGCAGTTATTATCCTGCAGAGTTCTTCATTTTAAAAGTGAATTAATTGCTATTTCACATAGCTGAAGTAAAGTAGTTATCTAGCACCCAAATATATTCCCTCTAACCAGTAGGTAAAGTAATGCAATTTGAAGGCTAACTGTTTTTTAAATAGCCCCATCTAAAATGATCTCCTGATATAAGCAAACACACAAACAGATATTACATTCTATTTGTCCTTCTTGCATTCTTGGGAACTTATATATTTTGCCTAAATACAGGTAGTCATCAACTTACAACCATGACTGAGCCAAAATTTCTGTTGCAAAGTGAGATAGCTGTTAAGTGAGTTTTGCCCTATTTTACAACCTTTCTGGCCCCAGCTGTTAAGTGGATCACTGCAGTTATTAAGTTAGTAACACGTTTGTAAAGTGAATCTACCTTCCCCATTGATTTTGCTTGTCAGAAGTTCACAAAAGGTGATCACATGACCCCAAGATGCTGCAACTGTCATAAATATGAGTTAGTTGCCAAGGGTCCACATTTTGATCACTTGACTGTGGAGATACTGCAATGGTCGTAAGTGTGGAAAAAACAATTGTAAGTCACTTTTTCAGTGCCGTTGTAGCTTTGGTCACTAAATGAAAAATTGTAAATCAAGAACTACTGGTATTCAAAGAGCTCCTATAACAGTTCGATGTTATATTTTTTTAAAAGAATGAGAGAATCAACCATTCTTTGTTTCTTCATTTAATAACTCTCTATGTACAGCCTGCTACAAACTGAAACCATCTCAATGTCTAAAAACTTATATTTTGAATATATCCCTACAGGTTCTATTTTAAAACAATGACTAAATGTATGCATTCCGTCACTTCGGTCTTCTCCTCTCATCCTCTGTACAATTTAGTTCTATTTTCTGTATGACTTGAAGAATTCAGGAGAATTTGAAAGTCTTTCATTTGGTCTTGTAATCTATTTCTCTAATAGAACTGGAAGAGCTAGTTCCCATGCTGTTGTTTTACATATAGTAGTATGACATTTCCCTTGATAATGCTGGCTACTGATGGGGTTGTGCTTGTATATAGAGTACATTATTGCCCATCCCTGAAAATGTTATTTTCACTGATCTGTACCAATTCCCAGCAGTTTACAATGTAGTCATCAAATACATTAAAATAGTATTTTATTATAACATACTGGTAATAAAAATATGAATATATAAAAGTATTCAAATCAAAAGCAAATCAAAATAAACAAATGAACAAGTTTATGCTAGCAGTACATAACTTAAAGGTTCTCCTAAAGAACTCTGCTTTCAATGGTTTATGAAAAATTAGTTAAGTGGAAGCTTACTGAATTTAAAATATGTTTAGAAGCCAGCAGAACACTAGTGTCACGTAACTACTGAGGTTTCCAGGGGTTTTTCAAAGGCTGAATATATATAACATCAGTAGTTCATCATTCCTATTTTCTAAAATAGTCCCAACATGCCTATGGAAGGGATGTCTATTACAAAGTTGCAATCTTCATTTTTTGAATTTTCCAATGGATGCCCCAGCTCCTCCCCTTTTAAAAATAGCAATAAAACTAGGCATTATGGCAGCTATGATAATTTAAATAGGATAACAATTTGTACCAGGCTTAGATTATTCTTTTTCCTACATTTCCATACAATCACCCATTTAGACCCATTAGTCATCGGTTTTCAGTTCCTGTGCTGAACAGTCCATTTTTTCAGTAATTAACTACTACTGATTGTAGAAGATAAGTAATCTCTAAATTGCATATAGTGTTAGACTACCAGTGCTCAATCAAATTTGGATTTGGAAACACACCAATGCTTTCTCTTTCAACTGCATATACTCCTACCTTCTTATAAGGATATAAGTTATAAGTATATGGTATAAGTATATAAAGGTATACTGTTAATGGCATAGGGTTTTCTGTTTGAACAGGGGGTTGGACTAGAAGACCTCCAAGGTCCCTTCCAACTCTGTTATTCTGTTATTCTTTTAAGAAGACCTCCATTCATTCGTTCATTCATTCATGCGTGTATTCACATTCTATTTGTATTGTTCAGTTCCTTAATATCCCAGGTAGCTTAGTAGCTTCATACAGTACATATAATAAAAGCCAGCATTTACATACAATTCATATAGCATGTATTTTCCCCCCAAGATTCATACAGCCTCTGCTCTGTTGGGGTTTCAAATGGCCCTGAAGACCTGGTTCATTGCCCAGGCTTTTGGCAAGCATAATTGAAGAACCCTTCCCCCCCCCATGCACACTTTTTCCCCTTTGTTCCCATCTCATTTGGTCATTTCTGCCATCTTTATTTTTTGGGGGGGGGATCCTTATTTTAAATGTTAACCATTTGTAAACCATCCAAAGTAACTAGAGTTAGGCAGCATATATATTTAACAAGTTATTATTAGAACTTATTGTAATACATTTAATACTGTACATGCCATTTTGGGGAATCTAGAGTCTCAAGAAATTTCAGTCCAGAGTCCTTTAGTTATATAATGTTTAATTTTTTCTTCAGTTCATTCTTTTCATAATGAAACAACAACATTTCAGTCTTTTACTCTCAAGAAAGAAGAGCAATTCAAGAGCAATCCAAAAATAGCACAGTTAAAAGCTTGAACCTACTATTTTACTCTCTTAGAGAAAAAGAAGAAAGAAAAACATACTGCACTCTGTTGCAAGTGAGAAATCCCTTCAGGGGCAATTATGTTTTAGCTTCTCTGAGGCATTGTATTTTACATACATTCTTGCAGCAATTATAATGATATCAAATGTCGGTCTTGCCAAACAGATATCCATAACGGCTAAAAATTCTTAGTTGAACAGAAAGCAGTTTGTTTCACAAAATAACAAAAAGGCATTTAACAAAATACACATGATAAATGTGCACCGCTCCTGCAGGCACAACCATAAATATGGACTAGGATTTTTTTTTACTTTAATGAAGCTGTTGTCATCTTGTTAAAGCAGAAATGCATGTCATTTTTAGAAATGCACAAGAAGTTGTCGGACTACTCATATATAAAGGATATCCAGAAAAAAAGATTTTAAAGGATAGTTTTTAAAAACCTGATTATGTGAGTTGTCATTCTAATTTTTTTCAACAGATATAGACGCATTTTTACTTCACAAAAATGCATCAAATATAACTGGATAAAATATTCTTATATTAGGTTAGGGTCTTTACATGTGAGCTGGGACTTGTCTATCAAATAAAGCTTTGTATCTTACCGGATCAACATTTCTCTTCACATCACCACAAATGACTCCTCAAAAATCACTATTTTGGACATGAAATATAGCTCAGTCTTCCTGTCTATGTTAGAGTTAAAACTCACAGTATTCTCTGGTTTGAATACCAGCAACTCTGCAGTCTGTCCTTTCTAAAACAGATTTCCAAGTTATTTGGACAATAAGAGGCTACCAGTGGGTTTGTAAATTGGGAGCAACCTTAAGTCAGCAGAGTTTTATTGAGATAGAATTATCTTAAGTATGACATTGATAGAAGATCTCAAAGAGGTGATTTTATTAGCTGGCTTTAGACTAAGTAGCTTGTAATACTGGAGCACTTTATGAGCTACAACATATGATTATATAGCACACCCATACGTACACATGCATATTCACACACACGGCTCATCTTCATACTATAATCTTATCTTCAATCAAAGTTAAAGCTCAGAACAGAGTTCAAAAGGCAAGAACACAGTCTTGTGATAAAGCTACTGTTCTAGCTTCTGGAGTTGCTGCCTCAGCACCAAAGCTGGGTTAGTCACATACAAGTTAAACAACTGCAAGATGCCATATAGGAATTTGCATTCCTGTTTAAGCAGCTGTGTTCTTGCATTACTGCCACCCCTTCCCCCAACATAACTCACTTACTAATTTTTAGCAATTGATATCTGAGGAATGTATGTGCGTGTGCAATAATGTTCTCTGAAGGACTGATGATTACATGCCCTCAAGTTGTGGTCAACTCTTGATGACCATATAGATTTTCTTTATGATATTCAGTTCCTAACCTGGTCTCTCAGCAACACCGATGATGCATTCATTGTTACGGTGACTGAGTCTATCCACCTTGCT
Organism: Protobothrops mucrosquamatus; assembly: GCF_001527695.2. NCBI lineage: Eukaryota > Metazoa > Chordata > Lepidosauria > Squamata > Viperidae > Protobothrops > Protobothrops mucrosquamatus. The sequence continues at coordinate 18,366 of NW_015388437.1, forward strand.
GCTGGTTGTCCTTTTCTCTTTCCTTCCACCTTTCCCAGCATTAGAGTCCATTATATTCCACCCTATTAGTCTCAATCCTACAAGCTGCTTCTTTGTAGTTGTCACTATTCAGTAAAGGGAGCAACTTCTAGTCTGTGAAAAGACATTGTCCTGTAAAGTTTACAGTGCCATCATACTCATCAGCAATATTCCTCTTGGAGGAAGAAAGCAAATGACTTTGATAAAAGCAGATAATATAAAAGCCAGAGTTGGCTCTGCCTTGCAATGTTCAGCTAACTATGACAGCATGCTACTCTCTAGTGCACATGTTATTCTCTATTAAGCAGACAATTCCTATCCAGGTCATTTAATTTGGTTATAAAATTTCATTATTTTCATTCATCTCCAATTACCGCAACAGTTTTGAAAGCAGATACATGATTTCAGGATAACACTGAAGCATATCACTACTAACTTCTTTGGCTGGCAAGGAACCAAATTATGTAACTATGTGTCCATGTCATTTGTTTGGGATGGTTTATCCCACTCCTCAGTTCTTTAGTTGGGTCTTGCCAACTCCTGGGCCATTAATTTTGCAGAAGAGCCCACATTAGACAGAGCACCTTTCATCTTCAAGTAATTTGAATGATGCACAGTTCACTGTTCAGCCATGCTGTCACCAAGAGAAGACTTATCTTTTTAGGAGATATTCCTTACATTTTACTTTGGAAGTAGCTACGAGATCTCCAAACATCTCCTGGGAAGCATATGTCATGTATACAAATCCATCTTCATCTTTGTAATCTCGGTATACTTCGGCCAGAGTTAAAGACATACTGGCTAAACTCTTGTTGTTTATCAGTAGGTAGAAAGCTTGAGTAGCACTCAATGCCATTCTGCTTCTGGATTAACAAAGAAAATAGACATATTTCTAAAATGTGCAAATTCCTTCATAGTATATAGAGAGTAGATTAGCTAGATAAATGCAAAGTTGCCACCAGAAAACCTCATATTGTTCTTTGAAATAGAGGTAAGGAAGAAGATGGATTTTTAAGTTGTCCAGACTATCCAAGAAAAGATACATATTCAATTTTTATGGGATAAGTTTTACAGTGTTTAGTGTAGGGTTTTTTTTTACATTTATTATTAAAATTAGTATTTGTTTATTTTTATTTTCTTCACGTCAGTTTTTGACTCCTTCTGACTGCCTGGGCTAGTTCCTGCAGTTTTCTTGGCAAAGTTTTTCAGAAGTGGTGGGCCTTTGCCTCCTTCCTAGAGCTGAAACAGCAACTGGCATTAAAGTCACCCAGCTGGCTCTGTGCCTAAAGCAGAACTAGAACTCACAGGCTCCTGGCTTCTAGCCAATGCGTTAACCCACTACATCAAATTGGCTCTCAGATATTTATTTAGCTTGCTTGTCATTAAGGCATTTATTATAGGTATTCAGATTCCATAGTGAGCACGGTACAGGAAGGTTACAAACAGCAAAGATAATTCAGCTTGTTCCTAGAGTGTAGAGACTAGGAAAAGTTGAGGGTGGAGTTCCTTACCATTTTTCACTAATCTCAGTTAACTTTATCTTGCTTTTTAAATGCACTCTATTTTTACATGTAGCCACAAAGCACATTATTTTTTTAAAAATAGTTTAGAAGTACTAAATGATTAGTACTTCCTAATCAATTGGATGAATAAAGATTAAATATTCTGAGCACAAGCCATAGCACTATTCTGTTGGGCAACACATATTGGATAAGTCTATGACCTTGAAAATGGCAGTTAATAAGCATTCCAAGTTTCTGTAATCTCACTTTGTATGTACTGCCTTATTTCACTTGCCTATAAGAGATTCTAATCAGTTTTGATATCAGCAATAGTCACAGGAGCTTAAAGAGGTCTTGAAGCAGTAGGGCTGAGATAAAAATAATGTGATGCAAATAGTTCTGCAGACCTGAAGGCTTTTTGGATTTATACTTCTTAAGTGCCCTCACCAGCCCATAGCAAGCAATTTTTAAAAAGAAGCAAAATTTGAAAGTAAATTACTAGATGGAATGAATAATCCATTTTTCAAAATCAAAAATTCCTAGTTACATCCTGGATTCTGAAGAATAAAATTTCAATATTTATTTCAAGATGTTTAGGATAGCTTTACCTAAATCAGTATTTTCCCTATATGTTGGGCCAATGTCAATATTGGAGTTTGGACTGCATAGGACTGAGGAACACTATCTGAGAATAAAAATAGATTGAAATACATTGAAAGCTAATAGCTGCATAATTTTAAAAATTATACCTAGGTTATTTGTTGTACAAAACTCTTCTTAGATGAATACATGATTGAAACAGTCTAGGAACTTTAAAAAAAAAAACAGAGGAGGGAAAAAGGTGGGACTGTATTAATCTAGCATTTTCTCACCATAACTTTGTGCAAATAATGAGGAATATTTTGCAAGAGGGCTCAAACGACTGAATCTCATCAAAGCCACCGGAGAAAAGTCACAGAAAGGTGTTGGGTAACTGAAGCCATATTACTGCCAAGTTCCCAAGTTTTTTTTTTAGAAGCCCCCGTAGCAAAAATAGACAGGCAAGGAAAGGGGTGTGCACAGAAGCACGGACAGCTGACAAATAATAAATAGCCTATCTGTGGCTTGCTACATACCTAATGATGGTTATAAACTGTGTCATAGTTAACTCTTGTGGCACAAGAAACTTTGTTTTGTCCAACAGGGGGAGGTATTTTTCTTTCTGATACCTCTCGACAATTACCTGATGCAAAAGAAGAAAGCACGACATGTTTAAAAGCAATGTGGGAAGCAGGACAGGCTACCAGTGGAAACATCTACTCCTCCTATCAGCAGGAGACAATCCTAAGCACACTTATTGTTATCTACAGAACCTAATGAAGTCAGCGATACCGCTGGCCAAAAAAAAAACCTGCCCTACTCAGGTACATTAAAAAAAAAAAAAGAAACTAGTTCAGGGATCGGCAACCTTGACAACTTGTGGACTTCAGCTCCCAGAATTCCTGAGGAATTCTGGGAGCTGAAGTCCACAAGTTGTCAAGGTTGCCGACCCCCGAACTAGGCAAATGTCAGAGGCGTTTAAGCAGAGAAGAGAAGGGAACGAAGAGAGAGGCTTACGGGCACTTTTGTCGGGAACTTCCCACGAATGCCTGCCACTTCTTCCACTCGGGTGGCTGTGAAAAAAAAAAAAAAAAAGACAAGACGATCCATTAGTTTTCCTAACGGGCCGTTGAGGTGAAAAGGCCTCTCCTCCCAAGGCAGCAGGTAGCGGATTTCAGACGGCCAGCCCCGCAAAGTCCCGCCGCCTCCACGGAGCAGCGAATACAGATCAAATCCCCGGAGGCGTTTTTCCTTTTTCTCGCTGCCGAAGAGCGGTGGAAAGACCCCAAAGCTCCCGACGGGGTTTTTTGGAGCAACCCCAATTCCCGATCACAGAGAAAAAAATCGTCCCACGGAGCTGAGTGGAAAGAAGCCCACACAGCCTGATTTCCCAACCAGGACATTTCCCACTTTCCCCCACTTACCAAAACTTTTCCTTTGCTTGAACGGCCTGGAGGGCTGGCAGTTATGCTGTAAAGGTTGCATTCCCCCCCCCTCCTCCCGCTTTTCAAAAGAGGAGGAAATAAAAAAAAAAACACTACACGCACTTCGGCCCCGCAACAGCTGCGCTCTGAGTCTACAGCCGTGCAGAAGAGCCCCCTTTTTAACGACCGGCTTGCGACATCCACGTCACTCTTTGCCCCCAGGCGTCTCACTCACACACACACACACACACACACACACACACACACGCCGCCGCTGTCGCCCCGCGCCTTCCCCCGCGAGCGGGCGCGGGCGGTGTGGCCGAGATCAAAAATGGAAAGGTGGGTGTTGGAGACCTAAATAAACAACAACAAAAAAAAACAACACGACACTCGGGACGAGTGGGCCTGCAGGCTGGCAAATCCCACCTTTTCTCTGCTCCAGGGTGGCCCACGCGCAATCTTTGTCTCCCTGCAAAGCTTGGGGGTCGCTGTGAGAGAAAGCTATTCGCTAATAATAACGACAATAAACAGTTCGCAGTTTATGATTTTCTCTGGAGTGGAGGATCTATGCTAGGTGGAGGATCTATTCTGGAGTGGAGGATCTATTTGTTTTGTTTTTGTTTCGCCGTGGGAACGGTTCCTGTCCACTCTGCACCCGGGAAGTACTTTTCGGGTGATGTAAACATCAAAATGAGCGCCTGACACACACAGAGACACATCCATTGAGGTGGGTTGAACATATAAACCTTATGACTTCCGTCTCTCGTTACAGAGGGGTAAATCAGCTGTTCGGGGATGGTGGTGGCTTTAGTCCAGTTCATCTCCTGAGTGCTGGGATGGCGCCCAGAGAATCTGTTTGCTGCTGTCCACCGCAAAACCATCTCCACTCAAGTTTCCCAACTTTGTGTATCTGTGGACGGAGTGAGCTGTGTAATAGTCTTGTCACACGGACGCAGCCGGGTAACCTGGGAGTCATAAAAATAACTTTTATTTTAAAGGCAATAGCTATTTATCTCGCAGGGTTCCTACAAGAGCTGCATTGTTCAGGGGGCTGTAATTTCATCTGTTGTGGCTGCAGTCCCAGCTGCATTGCTAATTCAGGTTAATTATAGCACTTGATCTGCGCTGAGGAAAGCCCTCTTGAGTCTAGTGGCATAGCAAGTAGATACAGGATTGCACCCTTAACTATTGAAAGTTGTTGATAAGCTGGTAATTGGCCTGCTGGTATCTGGGGCTGCCCCTTTGTTGGACCTTTCATTACCAGGTAGGTTTTGCCAGATGTTAGCCAAACTTCAGTTTCACCTCCTTGCAGTAAGCTGATAAACTGCTTGGCAATGAATGGGAGTAGATTAGACCAGGGGTAGGCAACCTTGGCTCTTTTATGACTCGTGGACTTCAACTCCCAGAATTCCTGAGCCAGCTTAGCTGGCTCAGGAATTCTGGGAGTTGAAGTCCACGAGTCATAAAAGAGCCAAGGTTGCCTACCCCTGGACTAGACAGATGTTTCAACCACAAACCATGAAGTTCATTTTCACCTGACCAGTTCTTGATTTTCTTTGCCTCTTTCTCCACCATTTTTGCTGTGATTGCAAGTTCTCTCATTTCATTTCAACTTTTTTTTTTAATTCTCATCCACCTCCTTTATCCAAGCTTCTTCTTGTATTTCTTTGGGTTGTCCCACAGCTGTACCCAGAATCTACTGGTTTTTTTTTCCCCTATGGCAAGCATTGACAGGTTCAGTGCAGTCTCTGCATTGATGGATTGATAGAAACATTTCTGATTCAACTGAATTTGGAGATTCTGCCTATGGTGTGCGATTCAAGGTTTGTAACTGCTGATCTTTTGGTTATAGTTGTTATTTTTTATTTTACTACCCAGTCCCATCAGGAGCTCATTAGAGAGCTGGCCTAATCTTATGAAGATGGAAAGGTGAAATAAACCTGGGTGTAGACTGTTTAAATATGACATTCAGCTCCTAATAATTAGTCCGTGTACCATATCAGTTAACACAGAGACAGAGTAGAACACTGTCGCATCCCACAAGATAAAAGCTGAGAAAAAAACAGTAATTCCCCAGTATGCCTATCTGAAACCTACCCTAATGATAGGAATAGAACTGCAACAAAACCGTGTTCCCAAACATCAATTCTTGAAAATGGTCCAGATGGTGTCAGAAGATGTCGAGATATATGCAAGCACAAGCAGAGACAAATTACCCACTGTACCCTCTACAAGACCATCCAATAGAGCAACTAAAACTAGCTTGAAACAGCTCTAGATCAATTTCATCCAGAAATGCTTGGAGTTGTTCTACCAACAGTTCTGTTGGCTGGAATTTAGAACAGTGAGTAGGTTTTATTTGGCTTTAGTAACACTACAGCAGTTTTAAAGCATCTTGCTTCGTAGGTTTCATCATGGATCTTGTTATTTTGAGAAATAATGCAGTGTGCTGTTTTATCAGAAAAGGGTAATGATGACACTAGGAATAGTAAATCTCATAGAAATCAATGAGTCGATCTGAATGCTTACTTTCAATTTTGGCATTCAAATTGCCAACATTATTTATTTCTGGAGATTATAACTCATTGTATGTTGCCTTTTGTGATCTTACAGATGCACTGAACTGCAACTCCCATTGCCTGAATTAGAATTGGAATTGTATTACAGTTTGGGGAAGGCCATTAGCCTTGGGTTGATGTTCTTTGTCTTTTATTTATTCAAGTGTGTGTCTGCTGTGTCACTTTGTGGCACTTTCCTAAGCTGCTTGATTCTATTTCTTATATTTCTTTCAGCCTTCTTTACTTTCTGACTGTACATCCGTCTCACTGTTGCATTAATGTTTCCTGTTCAACTGAACTTAGCATTTGAAGCATCCTCTCTTTTGGTGCATTCTTTCTTGGAATCTCTCTCAAACCATTTGTAATCATAGAAGCAACCCTGGATTATTTTTCCACACAAAAAGGTCTGATACTTTTTTCAGGAATTTGCAGGTTATGCCATCACTCCACTTATCAGACTGGGTCTAGAATTACGCGATGTAATTACTTAAAAATGTGTCTTGCACGCACGCAGTACTGAACAAAATGTTCCACAGAGATTTTCTGGAAGGCAACATTTCTGGTCTAGTAATGTAGCCTTCTCCAAACTTGTAATAGCAAAATAGGAAGTTTAACTGGCACTGGCTTGAAGAACTCAAGATTGTACAGAATATGTTCTTCACTGGGAGAGCCTCTCAGTCTTTGGAAGAGTTATGACAAATATTATGGTAAGGTATGAAATAATGGTGTATCTTCCTGGATGCAGCAGAATTTATTCTAGGGGGGTTGAGGGTGGTGAGAAATATAAGAGATGAACGTTATGATCTTATTCAGGAACGAAACAATAATAAAGCAGTCAGCTGGATTGGGTGGGTGCTCTTAATATACCATCATTCCATGGGTTTCATTTCCAGGTTTCATTTCCAAATTTTCCCTGTCCTTCCCAAAACACAGGAATGAACACAAGAATAGTTCCCAAGAATAGCTGTGAGTTGAAGGCAGAACTATTGATCACTGAACTAAATCTACTTCCTCAATATCATTCCCAACGTGGTCAGTTTCGAAGTGACCAAAGGCTAGAGATCATGGCAACAACAGAGCAGGATCGGAACTCTGTTGAGGGTTTTTGAAAAAGATAGGTATCATGGTTCTGATAGATGAAACCAATAAAAGAACTTCAAGGCAAGAATTCTTCCTTAAAGAACATTTTATTAGGAAACAAAATATCGGCACTTACATAGTTGAACCCAAGAATGAGATTCCCTCCCCCCAGATACAAAGTAACGTTGAAATTCCCACCCCACAAAAGCTGTCATAAATCACATTCCCCAATTAGTGCAAAACTTGGGCT
>NW_015388437.1:25881-29427 GCF_001527695.2 Protobothrops mucrosquamatus
GATAGATGAAACCAATAAAAGAACTTCAAGGCAAGAATTCTTCCTTAAAGAACATTTTATTAGGAAACAAAATATCGGCACTTACATAGTTGAACCCAAGAATGAGATTCCCTCCCCCCAGATACAAAGTAACGTTGAAATTCCCACCCCACAAAAGCTGTCATAAATCACATTCCCCAATTAGTGCAAAACTTGGGCTTTTCCCTCCAGCCCCTCAGCCCGCCAAAACTTTATGAGACAATGTCCTTGATTTCCCATGCTTCTACATTGTTATGGCTAGCTAAACCCTCAGGCATTAACCCCATCCCCCCTTCTACATCTGAATTCTAAGAGAATAGAAAAAGGCACATTAAAAGCAAAAGTAAAATGGCTGCTGATTCTCAGTTGTCAGAGCGTTGACATCCATTGTCACAGCGTTGACAATAGGGTGGATTGGAGTCTTTTGTTCTAATATTGAGGGCATTTGCTTTCTAAAATAGCCCAAGTCTTCCCTGGAGTTTTGGCTTCATCCAGGCTTGGAGCACCTCACTACTTTTCAAGGGGCAATTTTTTTTTCTAGTTATTTTTTCTAGTTTTTTTCCCCCTAGTTTAAAGATACAAAGGATGGACTCTTTGCAATGACATGCAAATCTTGTAAAATATAAATATAATTAGGACAATAATAGGAGTATGTGAGATCAAAGCAGAAGTTCATTCATTTTTTTCATAATTAAGTCTCTCACTTACAATTTAACTAACTTATCAAGTCATAAAACCATTATTTATTTATTTATTCATTCATTCATTTTACCAGAAATTAGCTTGAGAGCGACAAAGAAACCTTTCATGATTCCTTGGTTCTAGGTCAGGAGTGGAGCCGCATCCGCATTGTGGTTCCCCTTGGTGTGGCTGGGTGGGCATGGCCAGCTTGATGTCACTCATGTTGGGGGATGGTTGTGGAGGACCAGGTGGGGCCGTGAGGGGGATTAAGTGGTCTCTGGTGGAGGGGAACAGGACCAGGGCAGGTGTCCACCTCCACCATAGGTGCATCACCATCCCTCCTGGGCTGTGTGGGAAGCCCCCAGATGGCAGTGCAGGCTGCCCAGGACCCTGGGCAGTGGGCGATGGGTGCCTGGCCCAGATCTCAAGCTTCTAGGGCACTAGGACCTTATGAACCAGCCCGGCACCGCTTCCTGGGGGTTGTCTTGTCACACATGGGGCAGCTCTGGGGCTGGGTTTGGGCAGAACAGGGAGGGGAGTCACGGCTGCCTCTTGGGGATGGGGTCCCCACCCTTCCTTTTTGCTATGGCCATCAGGGGTGTGATGGTGGGCAGGAGGCTCATACAGTGTGTGCAGTGGACCTGGAGGACGAAGTTGGATGGTGGGGAGCGAACAGGTAGGGGCCATGGCATTGCGGTGAGGTGCCGGGCTGGGCTGGGCCAGTACTGGAATGTGGGGACACGTCTCTTGCCATCTCTAGGCGGCCCCGTGAGCCAAATCTGGGCCTATTGCAGGCCGGATCCAGCCTGCAGGCCTTGAGTTTGACACATCTGCTCTAGGTTGTTCATCTGGACCTGTGGCAGGAACAGCCACCAGACTGCGATGGATGATCACAAGTGTTATCTGAATCATCTAGATATGAATTAGGGATTTTACTAAATAAAAAAAAACAACAAACAACAAGCATTTCTTTGAAATTGGCAAATTCACTTCCAGGAATAAGAACCCAGATGCATACAGTAAATGAGTATAAAAAAGTAAGTTTGTACAGTATGTATGTAGTGCCACCCCTGTAGGGACCGCTTAAGTCCAGGCTCTCCTGACCTCCCCTCCAAGTGGCGACCATACCAAAGAGATCTCTCACGTTGGCGCCTCTGCCTAACAGGGCATGTAACATGGTGGTATTCAGTCACGATCGGCAGCCATGCACATGAGGTGGTGATGGTCGCTCTCTCTCGACGGTGACTCACTTGGGATGATGGTGGTTGATCTCAGGCAATAAGAACTTAAAGGGAAGGTGGTAGTCAAACTCTAATGAGAACAACTTGCCCAGAATGATGTTAATGAGCCTCTGGTGATGGCAACTTGCCTAGAACGATGGTGGTCAATCTCTGGTGACAGCAACTTGCCTAAAGCAATGGTAGCCAGTCTCTGGTGGCAATAACTTGCCCAGAACAATGGCGGTTAGTCTCTGGTGACAGCAACTTGCCTAAAACAATGGCAGCCAGTCTCTGATGGCAACAACTTGCCCAGGACTATGTTAATCCGTCTTTGATGACAACAACTTGCCTAGAATGATGGCAACCAATCTCTGGCACTGGCAGAGGCCTCACTTGTCCACTCTCCTCGCCCCTCTCTGACCTCACTCCATGTAATCCCTTTTTATCTCCCCCAGCTGATCCTATAAAGAAAAAACTCCTTACCTCCCACTAAAAGACGTATGTCAAACTCTTCCCTAACTCTCCCTCTGCCTAATTTACTCCAACAAGGGAAAGGAATTAAAACTCCCCAAACTACCCTCTCTCGATCTCTTCGTCTGGTCTGCCCGCAACGAAAGAGAAAGAAACAATAAAATTTCACCTTCCCCCCTTCTCTCTCTCTTCCTGGCTTGCTTCAAGCAAACAGCTCCAACCAGCCACTCTTACCCTCTCTCTCTCTGCCTGGCCTGCTTCCATCAAACGGCTCCAGCAACTACTCTCACCCTCTATCCCTCCCTGCCTGGCTTGCTTCAAGCAAACAGCTCCAGCAACTGCTCTCACTCTATCCCTTCCCCTTTCATCCGGCTTGCCTATAACAAAGCAAAAAAAAGCAAATACAAAAACCCCAGCTTCTTACTCTCTCTTCGATCAGCTGGCTCAGAATGGCAAGCTCCACCAAGCCTTCTTTCTTCCCCCCTCTATTGGCTTCCTCCTCCTTTTTCTTCCCTCCTCTGCCACCAGACCCATGGCAGCTGCCAGAGCTCCTCATCTTCCTGCCTAATTGGCAGGGCTCCTGCAAAGCCTCTCAGCTGGCCCCATTCTCCCCCCCAACTCTGCTACATATAATAGAAGAGAAATCAGAAAAAAAAGAAAAAGAAGTTATCCAAACTGACAAATGTTGATCTGATAAAGGGAACAGTTATCTTCTGGAATTCTTGCGTTCCCTTTTTTATGAGCTACATGTTTACAACCTACAGAAAGCAAATATTGCAGACATCTCATACCTTCAACACAATCTTATGATAATTATTGAACTTAATGTTTCTGCCCTTGGAAACTGAAACTGTTCGATGCTTGCATATGGGAGACCAGTCTTGCTGAAAATAAAACATGTTTAGATCTTGTCAGAAAGCTTCTTGTTTTTCTTATCTCTTTTTTTCCTTCCAATAACTCATAAGAAGAAGATACTTTTCCATTCTGCATAGCAGCCTATTGAGCAAAAAGAAACAATTTTTTTGGAAAGAGTACTTATTTCACTTAATATTTCACTCTATTCACTTGTGTTCAGATGATATTACTTTCTAAAACCGTTTATGATTTCAATCCATTCAAAAAGGTTCTGAAAATAATGGAAAATAGAGGAGTTCTT
>NW_015388437.1:30874-96378 GCF_001527695.2 Protobothrops mucrosquamatus
GAATTTTTTTCAATTTTTGCTTACCTCACTAAATGATTCTGAGAAATTTCACAACATATTGCCACATTATATTTGTGTAAAAATAGGAGTGATCTGGCCAACACCATTGTTTCAGGAGAGTAGGACTTCTACAAAGTATAAAAGAGCCAGATTAGGGCAGCTAAATATTTAACTAAGAGTTTGCTTTCAGGTGGACGTCAGCAAAGACAAAATAACCATGACCGTTCTCTTTTGCCTAAATAGAGTTGATTGCATTGTTTGGACATATTAGACCATGCAGTTGTAAATACCAGAGTGGACAACTTGAAATTATTTGTTTTGGACATTTATGGATGAAAAACGTACCTTTTCTGATTAATGATTAATTAGCATTAATTGGAAACAATTATATAAAACCTTGTGTTACTAATTGCCCTATAATTAAGAGTTGCTCCTGACTAAATTGTTCCTTTGATCCACCTTTATTAAATTTTGAAATTATTCTTTAAGTAAATGCTAGAGAACCTGGCCATTTCAGAAAATACTGCATATCAAGTTGGATCTGGTTAATATTTGGATGGAAGACCACCAGAAGGTATTTTAATTGCAGGTTAGATTGAGAAAATTAAAAAAAAATCCAGAAGAAGCCAAGGACATGCCATTTTCCATACTGTCATCAAGAAAACAATATGAAGTCATAATTAAATCACCAGAGATTAAGCTATCATAAGAACAAATAATTACCGTTGTCCTTTGAAGAATCAAAAGGGATTGATTCAAACTGAATAGAACCAATTCAGTGCTAAGTCTGTGGCTACACACCTTACATTTAGGTCATATTACCTGCTGCACTACACCTTAAAGAACCCCATCTTGGAGAAATTACCTTGGATTAACAATGGTGGAGTCAGAACAGTTATTGACTAAACCTAACCTCCCCCATTTTGATTGAATTTTATTGGATGCATGGAAAACCTTAGACACTCAAATGTAGCACTGGATAGCAACAGGTTTAAGTGAACTTAATTCTGTAGTTGCCATCTCCATCCAGGTCTATAAAATAGAACGGCATTAATGCTAAAACCTTTTTTCAAGTTCTATGTATTCTACAGGCAAATGTGTTCAGTACTGGGACGGGACTGTGTATAAAACAGCTCTGTTTGCCTGCCATATTTAATCATGATACTGTTCTTCCTGATACAAATCACAGAAGGTTCTCAATAATTTATTTCCCACAAGATTCACATCCGGATCTCTGACTGTTAGACCTCTGAAGTGGTCCTGACAGGAAGCATGACAATAAATATTAGCTCTACCAGAACGTTGGGTTTTTTCATCCACAGTAAAAGGGTAGAGAGCTTTCTTCTTCCCTTGCTGCAGATATTTTGAACATTATTTATTTCTAAGATTGAGAAGATTCAAGAGGTGGTGGAATTATGTGGTTATGGTCCTTCTGTAGCTCCTTTGGATTCATGTTCCCCTACTTTTTAAATTTCACATGGCTCTTAAGGAAACCATCCCTAAAACAATATTATCAGCCCCATATATTTTCTGTCCCCTTGATTCTTTTCCTGCTTTCATCGGTGTGTCAGTTTTTGTCATAGGTTGTTGGGTTGTTGATGGACATTCCCAGTTTCCCTTAAGCACACTTTCACATGGCCATTATTAAACAATACTTCAGTTGTTTTCCATCCATTCTGTAATGTAAAGGGGGAAGTTTGAATGAAACTGAAATCCTTCAGTCCATTCATAGAATCCATATTTAGGAGAAGAGAACTGAGATATTGTTTAAATTAGGCAACAAATGATTCAGATGTATCCCCTCACCTTTTGTTACTGGCACTGCTGATCTTCTGTCTAGCTCAAGGGTAGGCAACCTCAGCTCTTTTATGACTCATAGCTGACTCAGTAATTCTGGGAGTTGAAATCCATGAGTCATAAAAGAACCGAGTTTGCTTACCCCTGGTCTAGCTTAACCCTCATTTTCCAGTGTCTTCCCACCACTGATTCCCCTACTTTCAGGTTCCATATTTTCAATTGATTAGAAAGATCTTAATTTCCATTCTTAATGACGCAGGTAGTCTTTGACTTATAATCATTCATTCAGCAACCAAAGTTACAACTGAAAAAAAGTGACTTGTGAGCGGTTTTCATACTTAATGATCATTGCAGCATCCACATGTTTACATGATCAAAATTTGGGCACTTGGCAACTGGCATGTATATATGACGGTTACACTGTACCAGGGTGACGTGGTCACCATTTGTAACCTTCCCAGCTGGATTCCGACAAACTAACTCAGTGGGGGAGCTGGATTCACTTAATGACTGCATAATTCACTTAATAGCTGCAGTGATTTGCTTAACAATGGTGGCAAAAAGTTGTAAAATGGGGCAAAACTCACTTAACAACTGCCTTGCTCAGCAATGGAAATTTTGATTTCAAATGTGATTGTAAGTCAAGGGCTACCTATATAAGATTAGCAGTTAGTTTACTCTTGGCTCCTTAATTTGTCTTTTTAATTTCATATCGTAATTATTCCAGTGTTATTTAGGCATAAACCTTTGTTCTTTTTTCAGATGACACAGAATGGAATTCATTGTTGTTTTGCCCTGTGGTCACTTTGGCTTGGATACTATCACACAACGCTAAACATAACACCTAGAAAACACACACTATTTTTTTTTTATCCTAATCACCCTGTTATTTAATTGTTTACCTTTCTAGTTTGTTTTTAGGATTATCAAGTGTCTGCGTACTTGTCATGGATCTGGGAAATCTAATAATAGATGATAAACTAAGGTGAACCTATATATACAAAGAGAGTGGTTTTTAAAATCCTGTACATTCCAGTTTAAGAACTGAACAAGATATGCTCATTCCTGACCTCTCAGATTGCCAAGTATTTGTTCATGCCCTGATTATTTCACATCTGCATTATTCTAGCAGTTTTTTAGCTGTATTTCCTGCTTTGATTCTTACAGTACATTCACATATCATTCCACTGAGAAGGAAAAAACTCAGAGAGCAGCTTAGAAAACCACTGTAGATGTGTAAGAAGCTTTCAGCTGAGCTGAGTTAAAAGATACTTGTATAAGAAAGAGAAAGTAGGTTTAAACACCAAGGAGGTGAACCAGCAAGAAGCCAATTTCTGCAGAAAATCTATTAAGCTAGTGTGCAAAAAGAACCTAGATTTGTATGGGAAGCTAAATGCAATATGGCTCTTTTGTTATGTCAGTAGTAAGAGGTAGAAAAAGGGAGATGTTTGAAAAGATGGTAGAATAATAACAAGTCACCAGGTGAAGGCAGAACATCACAACTCCTCTTTTGCTTTGGTCTTTTCTTCAAAGGAGTTTTATATTCAGATGGACCTAATCAGAATAATTGAATAAGGAGAAAGTAGTAACCCAGATGAATAAGGAGATAGTGGGGTACATTTTGCTTCCAAGAATGAGTTGAAATTTTCAGATATTCTCATCAGTTACACAAGAACCTTGGTGTCCAGGGGTTGAGGGTAAAATATGCAAGATGGTAGACATGATGTCCTGATCAAAAGTATACCCTTTTCCTACATGTATTGTATGTCATCTTGTAGATTTTGAATTCCACCCCCCTTCCTATTAATACCCTTGTCAGTCGGTCATAAATGAGCAGGTAGATGCTATTTCAGAGTTGCTTTCTGTGGGCTTTGAGAAATCACAGAGGGTAAAGTTAATGAAGAAAATTGAATGACCTATCTTTAAATTGAGTAACTATGGACTAACCAACCTGATGTGAAAACAGGAAAAACTGTGAATCAGATTGTGAGCATTTAAACAAGAATGCAATACTTGGCAGGAGTCAGTCTAAGTTTATCAAGAGACCTGATCTTTTTTTTTTTTTGAGAGTGACCAATGTATTTGGGCATAGGAATGCAAAATACTTGATTTCAGCAAAGCATTTGATAAACCCACTTTTCAGATTCTAGCAGAGAAAATGACAAAAGGTGGGCCAAATTAGACTATTAAATGAACAGAATGCTGGTTAAGCCATCATTCTCAGCAAAGATATATCAATTACTCAGTGTCCACAGGAACAAGAAACCAAGTGGCATACCACGAAGCTTTATTGCAGGCCCATCGCAATACAGCATATTTATAAAGGATTTGGATAAGAGGTTAGAAAACACATAGATTACGAAAAGGTAAGGGGAATACCAAATTTTTCAGCAGAAATTATTGTGATTCAGGAAGTTTATGACAAGATACGATCATGGGCAAAGCCAAAAGGATATGTTCCTTTCTGTTTTTATTTTTTTTTTGTTTTGATTTCTTTTATTAATTTTTAAGTAGTTTATTTAAAAGCTAAAAGAGTAACAACAGAAAAGAGGAAGAAGAAGAAGGAAAGAAGGACAGAACATTAATCATTTGCCAAGTATAAAATTACATAACATTTTTACCAATTTTGAAAGTGAAAAAAAAATCATTATTCTTATAAGTCACATTAATTTGAAAAATATATATAAAGATGATCATATAGTGGCTTAGCATTTTAGAATTTCTATTACTATTAAGCCAGAGGTTAATAGTAAAATAATAAAATAATAATAATAAAATAATAAAAATGAACAGGAATATCTAATTAATCTGAAATAATACATTGTTAACTTTAAAGCTAATCAAATAAAGCTTTAAACCTGAAAATAAAAATAAATAAACCTGAAATTAAGATGTGGTAAAAGCTATGTGCAGAATTATAGACCATAAACACTTTTCAAATTGAGTTATAGTTAGTATCAGAATCACTTTTTAGTTGTGAAGTTATTTTGATACTTGTGCTCATCATAAGGATTAACACGTCAGTCATGTAGAGGTGGAATGCAATTTCCAATGAGAAGTGTAGATATACAATGGCTATCATATACAACAAAAACTCAGCACACTTTGTAGTATATAAGATTTGGCAATACTTCACAAAGTAACAACTTAGCAGAGAAGAAAAATGAATATTTAAGATTTGTTTCATCCTAAGTGAATCATTTTCTAAAATTGCGAGCTTTGAGACATTGCTACAAGAAATGTGAAAACAATTCAACCTGACATTACATTTCAAACAGTTTGTTGAATATGTTATTAATTTTGACAATCAACGGTGGAGTAATATATTAATGAAAAACATCTTATATCAGTTTTCTCCAAGTATAATATTTTATAATAACATTTACTTTCCATTGATATTCCCATTGTTGCATATTGATTGTTCAGTTTAAATTATTAATCATTCTGGGTCTTGTTCAGTTTCTGAATCATATTTCAGTAACCACTAAAGTATATATACAAATCCTAACAGAAGTAAGATTTCATCAGGGAGAAATGCAAAATATTTCATTTGGACAGAAAAAAAAATCAAAGGCCTGAATATAGAATAGGACCATACTGGACAGCCATTCATGCAAAATGGACTCTGATCACAAGCTCAACATGAGCCAACAAAAAACAAATTCAATCCAAGATTGCAAGATGCATCAATAGAAGAATTTTGTCCAGGTCAAGAGAGGTCAATGTGACTCTCTGTTCTGCATGGATTAAGCCACAGCTATAATATAACGTCCAGTTCTGGGCATTGTATTTTAGGAAGAACCTTGATATAATGAAGCATTTCCAATGGACTACAACCAAGATGATAAGAGGACTGGAAAGCAAAATAGTAAAAAAAACTGTTGGATGCATTGGGTAGGTTTATCATGGAAAAGATAAAATTGTGGAGAGACATGAGTGCTGTGTTCAAGCATCTAAAGGGCTGCCATACATGATACTAAGTTGAGTTTAGTTTTATTCCAAATTACAAGAAACAATGGTTTTAAATTACAAGGGAATAAGTTTTAACTGGATATCGGGAGACTTTCCTAATTGTACAAGTCTGTTCAATGATGCAACAGACTGATCTGGAAGTGATGAGGTCTTCTTTGATGGAAGTGTTTATACAGAAACTGAATTGCTTCTATATCATGCCAGGAATGTTGTAGTAGCAGATTTTGGCACTAGGTAGTGGATTAGTCTAACAATCTCCAAGGCTCCTTCTTGATCTTACTATCTATATGTTATGATTCACAATCTATAAGGGCTGTTTTGGACTTTTCCCATTTTCCCTCAAACTTCATATTTGAGGCATTTGGGGCATTGGCTTCCAATCCAGCCATGTTGTTGTTTTCTAGGCTCTCTAAACAGACTGTGTATCTTCCTGCTTTATTAATTTGTCATCTGCCTGGGTAAATAATACCATTAAATAACAGAAAAAACAGAATAACAGAGTTGGAAGGGACTTTGGAGGTCTTCTAGTCCAACCCTCTGCTCAAGCAGGAGATCCTATACCATTCCAGACAAGTGGTTGTTCAGTCTCTTCTTAAAAGCCTCCAGTGATGGAGGACCCACAACTTTGGAAGGCAAGCCATTCCACTGGTTAATTGTTCTCGCTGTTAGGAAATTTCTCCTTAGTTCTAGGTTGTTTCTCTCCTTGATTAGTTTCCATCCATTGTTTCTTGTCATTGATTGATTACCATGGGTTTATTGCTAGTTCTGTTCACTGCAAAAATCTCATATCCAGGCTATTATCAGAGGATTCTGCCCATAGCAAGGTTATTGGAATCTTCTTTATATCCAGATTCTTTTGGGTATAGTGGATCTTATGTAGCTGGAAATGTAACTGAGGGAATCTTTCTCAGGATGAAGGGACAATAGTTGGTTGGAACAACTTCATCTTTTCTTTACAATGGCTGGCTCCCCACAAAAGAGATGGCTTAAGTGGGAGGGTCCTATTGCTATGTATCTAGGCTTCAATTCCTCCCAAATTTCTATGGTCTAAGTTTTTATGTCCATAGCTAGCTATGACTTCTTGCAAAAGTGCCATAGTGTAAAATAAGTCACTGTTTTTCATTTCTAGCAGGAGATCAGCACCTTGCACTGCTAGAATTAAGTGACTTTCTCATAATGTGAACACCCTTCCAGAAGACAATGCTTGGTGGAATGAAAATGATCTTCTGCTTTGCTACCATGCAATAAAAACTTTATTACAAACTTATCCTTACCTAATATTTTAGGTCACTTGCTGGAGCTACAGTCCATTTAAAAAAAAATAGACTGGCCTTAAATCCAGCCTTTATTAGATTAAATAAGAACATTTTATTACTTTTCCAAAAAATATTGGGGAATGGGATTTAGCAATTTTTGAACTAACAAATCTATTTTATAGGGAATGTGTAAATATTCCTGAGCCAACTAGGAGCTACTAGAATGAATTAATAAATGATAGGATATTCTTTATTTCTCTGTCCAGTCCAATGCTGATTTGGCAACAGCAAATATAGTCTCCTCTCTCAGCATAGTAAATTCTTTAAGGAGACTTTGTGCCTGTTTCTATTTACTGTATGTGTGTGTTTGGATAATCTCAATGAGTGAGCAGCATCTAGTACTAGTATTGCACTTCAGACAATCTGAGCACTGCTTAAGCCTGGGTACTTAGTCATGTCATGGGACTAGCCTGCTAATCTCAAGTTTATCTCAGAGCCTCATGTTTTATACCCTGACTGTGATTTATGCAACCTTGGTCCAGCTGCTTTGATATTGCAAGATACCCAGTAGCTACAAATCATGTAAGGTATCTAGACAACGTGTCATGGTGCCACAGATTCTTTTTATAACCCTAGTAAGGGCTGGATTTCTTTGAGGTTCACTAGTTAAGCTCAATGAAACATCTCAAGTCTCTAAATCAGGGGTAGTCAACCTTGGCTCTTTTATGACTCGTGGACTTCAATTCCCAGAATTCCTGAGCCAGCTTAGCTGGCTCAGGAATTCTGGGAGTTGAAGTCCACGAGTCATAAAAGAGCCAAGGTTGACTACCCCTGCTCTAAATTGTAATGAATCATGGAATGGCATACATCGACTTGATCACTAGGTGGCACAACATAATCATTTACTAATATCAGGAAGGCTGATGCTTCATTTTTACAAATTAATATCCAAGTATGTTTTTCTATGATCTAGCTAACACTAGAGATATCTCCTGGTGATACAGCTACGGCCTAATATATTTTACATATAAAGGAGATAATTTGCTTTGGGGATTGAAGCCTGGACTACATTTAAATGCAGGCTGAACTCTAAAGGGAAGCATCACTTTCCTGAATAGTAATATTCTGAGTATAAAGTAACTTTGTATCCCTTTCCTTTCCGTTCCTTTCCTTTTCTTTCCTTCTTCCCTCCCCTCCCCTCCCCTCCCTTCCCTTTCCTTTTCAAGAGGCAATATTATTCACAGTCCAGAACTCAAGATTTTTAAGACTCTTGAGAAAAGCTGATTTACACGTAGATATCTGTCACTTGTTTTTCATCATTTGAATGCTAAACTAAATACTATTAAAAATATTGGTCATTATCTGTATTTGATTTATATTCACACTGCACATCAAATCACTTCAAATATTCATCATATGATGAATCTGTATGAGCTTTAAACCATAAAGATGGGAAATTTGTGGATTCTCTAGAATATAACTGAATTATGATTTCCAACATCTCATTTGGATTTCTCCTCATTAACCCATGTTGCTAAGAATTCAGCAGCATTTTGAGAGTCATATGTGCCCCAATCCTACAATATCTATATAAGTTGGAATAAAAATCACAGTCTTGGTCATTTATTCTTCTTTATTCATTATCAGAACAGATCAGGAGGCTCAGGGGCATGCTAAGGTTTGTAAAACACAAAATGTCTTTTTGTGAGGGCACAACCGAAGAGACTATAAGCATATTATCTTGTTGGGCTATCAGCCCATATTCTCCCCATTTTTCAAAATTAAAAATTGAAGTTATTCTGAATAAGGGTGTTATTCTAAAAATGCTGTCACATTTAGGCAAATAAAATGTTACTGCTGGGAAATTATACTGATCAACTTTGTTGTATATTTTTTTTACAAACCTCTTCTGAGATTTTACACACCATCATTTCCCCAACTTGATTGATATGCATAGAGAATATAGCACAACGGTTGTGAAATATATGAAACTAATGTTTACATTAACAGATGGCTCCCAGACTTTGAATTTCTGATTAATTCAGTTCACATTGATTTTTTAAGAACATTCAGATCACCAAAGGGACATGCTTTATATGTAATTTCATTTTTGTGCAGTAGACCATTGTGAGAGACATTTTAGGAAACAGAGTTTAAGCCTGTGATATTTTTCTATGCTGGAAAAATACAAAATTAAATATATTATAATATATCAAACTAACTTTGAAACTCTGTTGCCTTTAGTAGTGAGCATGTATGAGCTCAGTGTTTTTCTTTAGCTGATGCCTATGGTATAGCAAAGGATTTATTGAACAATCCACTGATTTTAAAACACTTCCTCTTGACATGTGATTCACGATGGAATGTGCTGTCCTCTTTCTTTTTCATCATACATGTACATGTACATGGTAAATGTGTGTTTTCTGAATGACCTCATCCAACTGGCAATGTAAACAAAACTCTGCTGTGTTTAACCTATGATTAGAATACACAATCCAGAATTGTGTCTTAATGTATGCAATTGCAAACTTAGACAGCACACACGCAGTTTTGCAAGCAGATATCCATCAATGCCAGTAGACATTTTCTTATCCTTCCCTTTGTACTCCTTGCATTTGCTGCACACATCCCAAGCTACTCACCATCTTCAGATGGTTTGGAGTCTAGAAGACTTCCAAACTATCTGAAGCAGAACCATGGAGAAGAGAAACTATTGGGTTTTTAAATTATTATTATACCTAGATTCAATGGTATCCAGGATGTTCTATTTCCATTTCCCATGTCAATGTCCAGAACAAACTCAGATATTTTTTTTTCCTGGAATGTTGCCAAACCCATTCAAAGAGCTATTTCAATTGTGGATTTCTGGTCCAGGTTTTGTTGCAGCAGAAATTTGTCCTATTCTGGGATTAAATTAAAAACCAGATAAAGGTATATACAGTTTTTGATTCAGTTACATTGTTTTGATTTTGTTTCTATATATGCAATGCAATTAGCAGGCTGATTCTGTTGTTGTTGTTGTTGTTATGTGTTCTGGATAATATTCATTCACATTTTGATCAAGACTTTCCTTTTCCTTCCAACACTATTCCATTATTCTGAACAATAATAATGGATAATAACAACCTAACTCTTCTGGGTGATGCTCTGTTTGTCATTCTGACAGTTGGATAAATAGCATGTCTAGAATAATCCTCACCTTGCACTTTTCAGATAATAAATATGCATATTTACATAGCAAAGCCTTCCCAACACTAATTGCAGGTCTTGTAATTAAGGAGGTTGGCATAATGTAACTAGAAAGGGGAGGGAGGTTATTGGTTTGGAAAGATAAATTGTTTTTAATAAGCCCCTATGAGAATTAAAAACAGATATACAGTTTTGCTCATCATGGATACATTTTTATTTATGATTATCAGCTGTTGTCTGCCTGTGACAATGTATAGAAGAGGAAGTTAAACATGTTAGTTTATTGGAAAAAACAAAGACCCAGTCATCTCAGGAGGCATATTAAAGGCTAATCAATTTATTGTGGCATAAACCAGGTCCCCTCCCAACATCACATTTGCAAGAAGGATTAACAACTAAATGAAATGTCAGCCAGGTGCTGTGCAGCTGTGTGCAATGTCAGGAAGATAAGTTCTTAGTTTAAACTTTGTCCAAAGTATGCCCAGTGGGTAAATTGATCACTAAAGCTGTTAACTAACACACCTCAGAAGACTTCAGAGAAGCTGACAGCTCCTGACATGTATGCAGTGCTTAACACAGAGATGCGAACAGTTCCATAATTGGCAACAGGACTGAAATACTAATTAATGCATCTGGGAGACCAAGCCAGAGTGAGCTCACTGCAAACCTAAACTTTGAAGATGGCCAACACTTTGGAAAGAATCCCTACAGCAATGGTTATGAGCAACACGGCTGAGCACATCCGTCTCTGCCAACTTAGCACTCTTAGACTGAGATTGAAATAACAGCTCTTGAACTCTTCAGGGTTATTTAAAAAAAATTAATTTCATTAAAATGCTGAAGCTATTCCTCTCCTTTTTTAATCTTCTGCAAATGAATGCCAAGGAATGATGCATACTGAAATTAAAGGAAGCAGAATAATTTCTGTACTTTTATGGCAATTTTCATACCTTACCTACTGTATCTTTTTTTTTTTTAATAAAGGGAACATTTTGTTATTTTAATAGTACTGCAGTTTGGCTACAATTTTTGTACTGTTTCAGAGGTTTATTAGGCAATATGCATTTGCGAGCTTGGTACTGGTAGATAACACATTTTGAAAAGAAAACACTGCAGGATCTGGCTGTGGAAATCTGGAGGGTGGCAAAGAAATACAGCCCTCTATAAGTCATCCAGATTTCTGAAGCATAAGTCTGGTAGTCCCAATTAAAAATCCCCTACCCACTTTTGGTGGAAGAAGTATGAGCTGTTCTTGATGCTAAATGGTGGTTGAAATGAGGGGCTCTTGGTGCTCTCCGAGTTTAGTTGTTTTCTTGAAAATGTTTCATTACCCAAAATAGGTAAGATCATCAATAATGGAGCACTGATGATCTTACCTAGTTTGGATAATGAAATGCCCGCAACAAAACAAGTAAGCTCGGAGAGCACCAAGGGCCCCACATAGGAAGATGGTAAGGGAAACGGCCTAATTAATGCTGCAGTGTACTTGAAAGATGGTCAGAAAGAGGCTTGCTTTTTACACTGTAGATGCTTAGTGGAGGAAAGGTATGTAGGCGGGGGGTGATTTTCAGTCAAATAAATGTGGATCACTTCATATGATGAAACTATCTGGTTATCTCTGGTGTCAGAGCAGGACCTCAGCGAAAACATGATTTGGCCTTTGCCTAATAGTATATAGATGCTCATCAAAAGTACACTAAATGAATTTAGGATTGAAATCTATTAATGTACAAATCTCAAGGGGGAAAGTTGAATAACCCTCCCATTAGAATTCTAATTCCCAGTTCATTTACTGGGATCCATATTTAGCAAAACACAGAAAGGTAAGGAGAACCAAGCATACTAAATATTTAAAGACCGATACTTAAGGCCTAAATGCCAAATTAGTTTTATTATGACAGTTGCATGCTATGACCGCGTATGAGTTTCCTCTCTTCAGTTTGGGGAAAAGAAGAAGAAGGAAGAATATAGTCTATTTTTTTCTGTTGACAGTAGGCTGCAGCTTCGAGTGTTGAGGCTCCCAAAAGTCAAAATTGCTTAACTGGAAATAAATGCTAATTTCAGCAAAAAAATATATTGTTAAATGCAGAAATGGGACTGCAGGATGCTGCAGACAGCCGTAAATGTGGGCTGATTGCAAAGTGCCCAAAATGTGATCATGTGACTGTGAGAATGGGTGGGTATTATAGTTCTGAATGTGGATTATTTATTTATTTATTTATTTATTTATTTGTTTGTTTGTTTGTTTGTTTGTTTAGAGTATAGCATACAATGTCAGGGAAATCTACACATGCTAGATACACAATACAGTCCTGACAGCCTAGACTGCTAGTTCATATTGATTGGCACTTGTATGCCTATCCTTGATGCACCACAGGGAGCAAATTAGCTTTACATTGATTAATTAGTGGCACTTGGGTTGCTGGATCTGTAGGCTCCTGCACCGGTCTCACCTCACTTCACCTCATGTCACACTATGCCTCGCGTTCGGCCAGATCCAGCACCAGCTTCCGCTATCCCCCCAAACAAACACAGCTAGGTTTTCCCCATCAAAATGGTACACATTTATCTGCTTATGATACTGCATGGTTTTGAACTGCTGGGTGGGCAAGAGCCAGGGTGTGAGCGACAGGAGCTCGCTCTATCTCTCAGAGCTAGGCTCGAACCGCCAGAGTGCAGATCATCTCTGGCCAGCAAACTGGCACAGTGTCAGAATGTCATGGTTCCAACAGATGAAACTCTTCAAAGAACTTCAAGGCATTGTTTACCTTAAAGAATCTTTAGGGGAGTAGCATAGCTTCGGCACTAACATAGTTGAAGCCAAAAACTGGATTCCCCTCCCCTGAGCACATAGTATCAAAGCACAATCCCCTCCTTCAATTAACAGTCATAAATCACATTC
This sequence comes from Protobothrops mucrosquamatus, assembly GCF_001527695.2. Taxonomy (NCBI): domain Eukaryota; kingdom Metazoa; phylum Chordata; class Lepidosauria; order Squamata; family Viperidae; genus Protobothrops; species Protobothrops mucrosquamatus. Next base: position 43,991 of record NW_015388437.1, read on the forward strand.
TCCAATTAGTTTGAAATACAGACTTTCCCTCCTGTTCTGCTACCGCCAATTCTTATCATCTCTTATTTCAAGCTCTGAATTCACACACTAGTACAATATTGTTATGTCTAACTAACTCCCACCACATTCTGCCTCCTCCCCCAGCCTCATCTAATTCTAAGAGTAAAGCATAAGAAAGAAAAAGGCTGCATCTTCGTATGTTGTCAAAGCAAGAACATCCAAGGTTAGCAGCATTGACATCAAGCCTGACGTTTATTGTAGCCTTATGACAGTGAGATCTGTTGTAACTTTGAACAATCCCTGAGCGAGCAGTCATAACTTGAAGTCTACATGTACATATAATGGGTGGGAGACTATGCCTTGAATCTGAAAGTGACAGTTATAAAGATTTAACAAGAATATTTTTCTTAGCGAGTAGTGTCACCCTTGGAGTGCTTACTGGAATCTGTTGCAGTGGTCACTAAGTATTTGGCAAAGTAAAAAAAAAAGAGAGATTTTCTTTTCTTTTTTCTTTTGCTAGAGACCAAACAATCTCAGAGAAGAGAAGCAACTGAGACAAATTCACTGAGAGAGGGATTGAAGGAGAAGAATCCTTCTCAGGTGTATTTTCAACAATGAGCCAAAGTGCATTGCTAGGTGTGTACGCATTTCAGCACCGACAAAAATAAACTTTAAAAAAATGAAATCTGTAGAAGATTTCATTTTTTATTAGTTTTTTTCCCTCCTCCTCTAACTTCTATCTAGGACTAGAACCAGAGAAAATTTTCTTTCTAATTTTAACACAAAAATGCAATCGGACTTGAATTCTGAGGTTCACCTTAAGCTGTATCAAAATTTTCATTAAGATCTTTCTTGGAGTCCTATTAACACCATTCCTGATATGATATGGAATAAGGGAATTCCTGTGAGATTCCTCTAGCATCTTTCAAATGTATTGGGCATTGCAATGGTTTCCTTTCCCCATGTATCTTACGCTGCATTGTGTGCTGCATTTTATAGTCCCCTGGTTTTATTTTTTATTGCATTTTAAAATGTATACCATAAGCATATTTATGCTATAAACCTGTAAGCCAGTAGAAGAGGCATATTAAACACAGTTAATGAATGAAGTTAAATTTTATAGTTGAAAGCTTATACATAGTGAGTCAGCCTGTATTGATGGAGATCTTGGTGATTAAGAAATCATCCTGACACTCCACTATTTCAATTTCCCTTTCAGCTTGCCCAGATAAGGTTGCAAGATAGTAGAACACACATGGTATTAAAAATAATAGAAGCCTTTGGGTTTAAAGTTGCAGTTTGGACTTTGCTATTCACATTACTAGATGTGCCAGAAATGACACAACTCACACAACTCACATTTAGTGTGTTCTATTAGTATGCATCTTTTTCTTTTTTTTACTATTTTCCATTGCTATATTCAGTGTTCAAAGATTTTTACTCAAAATTTAGATGATCTGTGCCAGCACATCTGAAAAACAGTTTAACTACAAATATCAGACCTTACCTAGAAGATAAGTACACTAAAATGATGCATTATAAGTATATTAATGAATTAGCTAGCAGATTTGCTACTGATTAAAAATAGGATCATGAAAAAAATGGGGAGCTGGTAACAAGAATTCACAAGAAAATATGTGATGCTTTTTATTCATTTTATTTTATGTATCTTATTTATTTATTTTATTTTATTTACCTTATGACTGGTTTAAAATTTCAAAATTGCCTTCAGCATATATGTGGAAAGGGAAAACAAAATGTATAAACTTTAAAGAGAAACCAACAATATGTTTGAGATGACCTAAATAAATGCTCCTTTGTGTAACACATACTTAAAATTATAGAATGAATGAGAGACAACAGCTTTGATTGTTGGGTTGAGATTTATAAACAGCAATGCAAAAATCCCTAACCTGGACTTTAACTTTCTAGGAGATGGTTTAGATCAGGGGTCCTCAACCTTGGCAACTTTAAGACTTGTGGACTTCAACTCCAAGAATTCCTCAGCCAGCAAAGCTGGCTGAGGAATTCTGGGATATAAAGTCCACAAGTCTGAAAGTTGCCAAGGTTGAGGACCCCTGGTTTAGATTTTTAAAAGTGGGAGCCTTGAATCCTACTCTAGACAATATGAATTATGCCTGCTGAAGCAAGTGTGTTGGCTGCCAGACCAGGTTTAGCGTTCTGCTTACGATATAGATCTTGAACAACTCTGAACAAGGATAGTTTATCTGTACCTTGGTTGTGATAGATTTGGACAATCACAGGTATCATCAAGGAAGGGTCTTATGGGTGTGCTGAGCTCTGATGCCATTGGGCTGTTTTTCTTATGAACATCTCCTTGGCTCCAGAATGTGATTTCCTCTGAAATATAAGAGATACCCAATATTATATCTCTTAAGCATCTGTGAAAATTATTTCTTTGCCTGAGACTGATTAGCAATAGCTTTCTATGATTTGACCCTGGGGATCCTATCAGTTCTTCTTTAGGAATCTATGAAATATTCCCGATATAATAGAAAATAGCTATCATATCTAAGGCATATTTAGATTTTTCTAGCTCTTGAGTCTTGACTATATATTTTTTTTGCCTGGCCATATTATTTTAATAGGGAGGCTTTTGTAATATTTTCTGTCCCAAAGAGTGACAAAATTAGGGCTAACTCTCAGAATAATAGAATAACAGAGTTGGAAGGGACCATGGAAGTCTTCTAGTCCAGGGGTCCCCAACCCTTGGCCCATGGCCCACTACCGGGCTGCGGCCTGTTTAAAACCGGATTGCAGGAGAGATGGGCAAGCACGTGCATGTGAAGCTCCATTCATGCATACAGAGGGCACTTGTGCGCCTGTGTGAAGCTCTATTCATGCAAATGGAGCTTCACGCACGAGCGCCCTCCTCTCACACAAATGGAGTTTCGTGCACAAGCACAAGCGTCCTCTACTCAAGCACCCTCCGTTCATGCAAGTGGGGCTTCACATGCAAGCACCCTCTATTCGCACTCAAAGCTCCCTTCATGTGACTGGAGGGTGCAGATGCGTGCTGTTTGTACCAATGGAGCTGTGCACCTGTGCGCCTGCCACTCACACATTCCCCCTCCCAGCGCCGGGCCAGGCCTTCAAGTTGGTAATATTGGGGACCGCTGTTCTAGTCCAGCCCCCCCTGCTCAGGCATTATACCATTTCAGACAAATCTCATGGCCCCATAACCCAAGGTTTTTACCTAGAAAATAAGAAGTGACAAGAATGTGTGTTGCGTGCATGGCTGTGTTGAGCCCAGTGGATTTACAATAATCCTTTTCACCAGAACATCTCTTTGTTCCTGTTTTAATAACTAATTGTTGAGGATAACTAACCAGGCATAATGTATTTTTAAACATCTCATTTTATATAAGTGCCTAGTCCTAAGTAAATGCATTTAATCTCAAACCAGCAGAAACAATTCTATGTTTTTTCAACAGTCATATGATGCCATTATTGAAGTGAAATTAAAATGCAAAATTGCCTGTTCAAAATGACTTTTTTTCCTTTTGTTCTACATTCTTCTATCAAGAACTGCCGAAATAGCAAAAAGTGCTAGTTGTATACCATAGATATAGCACCTGACAGGGAGTCCCAAGCATGCTGTACAGTTCAAGGTCTAAAACAATGTTCTGTAGTTGTTCCATTGGCTCAGGAAAGAATGCCTTGCTTATTGTCTGGGAGTCAGCCTGTCATTGGAAGTTCAAACAAGTGAGCAGAAAAGAAGAAAGTGACAGATCTATCTAATGCTACTGCATTTGATCTTGAAAAGATTAAAGCTGCTGTTCTATTCACACTTACTTCAAAATAGATTTCACTGAGCTGGGCTGACTTTTCTGCAAACTTGTGCAATAAGATAGCACTATACAGTATGATGACAAAGACAGTCCCTTATTTCCTTCATGATTTTGCACCAATCATCTTGGGGCTTATGAATACAGGTAAACATGACTTGAAAAGACAATTATATCACTCTTATGGGTTAATTGCTTGAAACACTTTTACCAGAGAGGGTTATTTTTTACAAAAAAGAAAGAAAGAAAGAAAGAAAGAAAGAAAGAAAGAAAGAAAGAAAGAAAGAAAGAAAGAAAGAAAGAAAGAAGACTTCATACTTTTGATTGCAATTACTTTAAGTATAAACACCAAAGGAAGCCAAATAATGCTAAATTCTGTAGAAACATGCAGTAAATGGTATTAATTAAAATCCAGCTGTATGGAGTGGGTGATTAAAATATCTCAGTTATCTTTTTGGAGAAAATTGTAAAAGTACAATTCGAAGGAATACTTTTCAAAAGCTCAATAAAACATAAACCAATTGCAATCTTTTCCATAATTTCATTCTCCTTCTACTGGCTTTCCATATTTCCCTTATGAGATTTATTTCTCCAGATTCTCCAAATGAGCAGGTGTGGATGTGTTTATTACCTCCATTTTGGATAAAATTTTGTTGGAGGTCCCCAGCTGAACTTTTTTTATTAATGGGAAAGAAGGCCACATAGTAAGGAGGAAGTTTGTGATCTGCATGATTTTGTTGAATGGTATTGCTAAGCATTGGCTGTACAGGTGAAATTACTAGGAGTTGAAGTTTACTCTTGCTTCAATATCACAGAGGTAACAGATCAGAAATAAAACTTTAAGTTCAATGATTTGTAAAATATGGGAACCATTCTTTCTCATAATTTCTTACAATTATACCTAACAAAAATAATTCTGGCTTAAAATCTACATGTTTTTTTTTATCATTTTCTCTCTCTTGACCAAAATCTTTTGGCTTTAGGGCATGTCCACCAAAGATGATAGTATGTGCCTGGTTTTTGTCTACATTTCCAACAATTGCTAGACATATTTTTGAATGTTTTTGCTAACCTCATAGGTGTTAAGTGCCATCTGTAAAACATTTTATATAGGTTTTCTTTGTAAGAAAACCTGTCATTGCCTTTGTTATTTTAGAGTTTCTTTCCCAAAGGCTTTGCCACTTTTCTAACTCCATTATTACGAATGTTTTTGCCCATATTATCATTGTTTCTTTAACTTTTTCCTCTTCCATCTTTAAACTTAACATATACTTATACAGTTTCTTAATCAATTTTTCATCTGATGTCAATAGTATCTGGTCAAATTCTGTCTGTTCTTTATACAATCCAGATGTTTTAGCATCTTTTTCATATTTCGCTTGAATGTGCAGGTGTGGCCACCATGGTAGATCAATGCCTTGTTCTTCCAGTTCTTGTCTAGATTTTAGTTTCCCTTCAATATTCAAAATGTCTTTATAAGTCACAATTTTCTCATAATTAATTAGGTTGGTGAACAAACACTTCCATTGTTGAAAGCCATCCAGATATTTTCATGTAAATTTTCACTTTTACCTTTTCCCATTCTAGAAGAAGTGTGTTTCTTATATAGTGGTTTTGAAAGTATCTATGTATTTTATTCTTCCCATACCATAGGAAGGCATGTCATCCAACTTGTAGGTCATGCAAGATGGGAACCATTCTTTTCATTCACTGGATTTTTTTTTCATGAACACTTCATTTACAGAAAATAAAATTAATGCATGATACCAATATTAGGAAGATGCATAGAACAGCTACAAGTCATTTAAAAATATAATCAAATTCACCACTGTGAAGAAGCCTCAGGAGTGCAACGAATATGCAGCACCAGCAAAATTTTTCATGTAAGTCATTTGTACTTCTGACAAAAAAAGATATATAAATCAGTAACAAAAACAACTCTTTCCTCAGTTTTACTCCCTCCCCCAGTGTTCTAATCCTTGCTTCTTTATTTTATAGTGCAAAACATGATGTCTTTTAACAGTAGCTCTGCATAGTGTCTGATAAGATTCAGTTGTAACACTGCAAGACGTTGGCAATGACAGAAAGGGCATTGAGATATAGTGAAACATGTTGCTTTTATTTCTGTGAAATAAAAAGTTAGTCGGCTTAGCCTGAAAATTTGTACTGAAAAATAAAACAACGGATCAAACATGCTATGTGAAATACATTCTGTGCAATATCAGGAATTTCTATATAACAAAGTTATGAGAAAAACTAATAACAATTACATTAAAAAGTAATATTTGCACAGCTTTAAATTAATGCATTATACAATAATTTCATTAGTGTTATATAATTGACAATTTGGTATACACTATAAGTATAACTTATAATTAGCATTATAAATATAACATGAAGTTTCTTTCAAACATGAATTCTAATTTTCTGGTGACTTAAATTAATGATTTTTAAATATGAAATATGATAAAAAGAGATTTCTATATGAATCCATCCCTTTGGTATTCCCATTTAGGTTCAAACAAATGATCAAGTATTTTATCTTTGGTTACATTTAGTAACACTGTAAATCAGTTTTCCACATGTGATTTGCCCCAGACAAGTTGAATTATCCCTCTCTTCACTCCTAACCCATTTGGATTGTGCTGGAGATTTATTTATTTATCTGTCCAATTTATTGGTTGCCCATCTTACTACAAGTTATCTCTAGGGGGCTTACAATATTAAATGAGATGGTAGGAGTTCTCAAAGACACTTGGAAAGCTCCAAAATAGGGAATGTTGCTCTAAACAATGGCCCACTTCACAGCCAGGCATTGTTCCTAAGGCTGCTGTTCAGTGACAGAAAAGCCAAATTAATGATCAACCTAAACAATAGTTTGGATCCTACAGAATGTCTTTAAATGCTTAATATTTTCAAGAGTTCCTCGCCATAGAAAGCCTACCTTGGTTTGGGATTACGTTTTTGCAACACAATGAAATAAAATAATTTTAGCAAATGTTCTAGTATGTATTTCTGTTTAATGTTTATCATATTGTTTAACACATACTGTTTATAATGCCAAGTAAAATAGCCATCATGCCCTGCATGTCCTCAAATATATAGTTCCCAGGACAGATTTGAACTACAATTCAGGGTCCTAACAAGACCACCCTTGCACAATCTGAATCCTAATATATTTGCAGGGCACTAACTTGGGGAATGCTGGCTTTATACATTTCCTTTTTTAAAAAACAAAATGGACTTCCACCAGCATATCTTAAAAAAAAAAAAAGAATTGCACTATATTTGGGGTTATTTTAAAAATCCCATAATTTTATAATTACCCTTATGATTCTGCCAACACTAATTTATTCAAAGCCCTATTGAATTATGCAAGTGTTGTCCAGGATTTGCTAAGGCCTCTAACTCCATATGTACATGGAGTAACAAACACATACTGATTACTGACTCATGTATAAGCAAGCACGCTATCTGCTGAAATGGGCTTCCTATTACATTGTTTCCCATCTGTCTCTAATGTCTTGTGATATCTAGATGTTATAATGGATTGAAGTTAACTACTGTAATTATATTCTTAACATCACATATTGCTTAGTTGCTTGTATTTTATGCAGACAACAGAACAATTATGGAATCATGCAGTATATACTTGTTTTAAAAAAATGAGTATAAAACATTGAATATTGTTGTAATAAAGCAGTTACAATGCATAGGCATTCATCAAAGTCATATCATAAAACTGAATTATATAAGCATGCAGCAATTGCCTTGTGTTCAGCCTTTGGAAATTAAAGCGCATTGCTCAAATACAAGGTAGATATAGTTTGTAGCAACTTGTTTTTTGAAAATTACATTTCCCACAGGTGCACTAGAAAACACAAGACCATAGCAGGTCTAAGCAATGCAAGGAACTCTTGTTTGGGAAATTGGTAAGGCTTATCTCAAGTAACTAAAGTATTGAAGCAGAACTGTCCTTTTCCTCTGATAAACAGTTCATATAAAGGAATGTGAATCTAGGGATAAAGTATTTGGGTAAATTATTTATTTTCCATATTTTTCCCTCTATGTGAGAATTCCTGTAACACTCTAGACCAGAGGTGTAAAACTCGCAATGTCACATGACGTGTCGCAATGTATCACAACTTTTTTTCTATTGCCAGCAATGGGGTGGGCACAGTTTTGCCATGATGCATCCAGCCCACGGGCCGGCAGTTTGACACTCCTGATGGCTCATGATCCTTCAACCTTGGTGACAAATAGCCATGTGATTTTTAAAGAATTTAGACTTCTCTACTCTTTGACAACAGAAGGTATCACACAAACATATGGCTCTATTCCTGCCACTTCTAAATTCTGTTTCTATTGTTTTCAAATAGTGATTCTGACCACTGCAAAAAGTGGATTTATTTGCCTCTAAAAAGATGGCATGAGGATTTCCTAAGTTATAAAGTTCAAAGCCCTAAGCAAGGGGTCCCCAGGCATTATTTTCTAATTTAGCACCCCATTGAAAGCATGTTGATAGTGGAATCCATTATTTATTGGATAATAAAATGCAACATCCATATCAACCTGTTCTTTAAATCCCATGTTAATGTGATAATTATTCAACTATGAAAGGTATCTCTTGCTGAGGTAGAATTGATATTAAAAATTATAACAGTAAATGAATAAGCAAAAATGATCTAGATCAGACATGTCAAACTCGCGACATCACATGACGTTACGCAACATATCGGGACGGTTTTCCCATTGGTGGCAATGGGGTGGGCGCGGTTTCCGGATGATGCATCCGGCCTGCAGGCCAGCAGTTTGACACCCCTGATCTAGATCATATGTGAAACATCACAAATAATAATTTGCTTCCCTATTTACCTATCATATTAACAGATGTATCTTTTATGGCCAAAGAAATGGAGGTATTAAAAAAGAAAAGAACAAAATCGTACTGTTGCAAATTTATGACATGGGCCACTTTGGGGGAGTTGGTTTGCTCATATTAGTCAAAACATATTTTCTTTAATTATAATGATAATGAATTTTGAAGTTACGAAAGGGTAGGTATGTGTTCACCACCTTGAGTTATTAATAAAAATAATAAAGGCAGGAAATAAATAAATAAATAAATAAATAAAGTAAAATGTTGAAAGTTCAAAGTAAATCTAATATAAATAATATACAAGAATTAAGTAAGATTAGGTTTTGAATGAAATAAGTTAAAAGCTGTATATTAAATATTCTGAAAAGTAGCCTTCACAAAGATGATATTTTCATGACAATGGCTAAAGAAAAATTATTAAAAAGGATAAAAAGGGATGAAATAGAACCTTATTTTATGAAGTTTAGATCAAGGATTCTGTCAAATTAAAGTGAGGAATTATTGTCTCATACCTGTAAGTTTGAGATGGAGAAATCAGTGCAATTAATTGTACAATCTTTCAAGGAGTTATTCAATCTGTCTGAGTACATTTGGAGTTAACTAAAAAGTCAAAGCAATAACCAAACAATTTATGCCTAAATCAACGACTTGGTATGCAGCAGCAAATATGCTTATTATATATTGACCTGAAGGCTCTTAATATTTTTCTTGGTTAATCATAAAAATAGAATATGAAGATGTGAGGTTCATTGTAAGACCGTTTTTGGTGAGATTATTACTTTATAGCCAGGCCTCAGGAAAGAAATGCTTTTCTAAAGGCCAGAATAGAAAAAAAAATGCTCATCGTGGTAATTTTATACAAAATGAATGAGCCAATTTAGTCTAGAATAGGGGTAGTCAACCTTGGCTCTTTTATGACTCGCAAGATTGATTACCCCTGGTCTAGAATAATGAGTCTAGGAAGAGAAGAAACATCCCCCTATTAAAAACCCACTGAATAAACCATGGATGAGAAAGCAAGGCTGGTCAAAAGGTGAGCCAAGCCAAAAGTGGGGGGGGGGTATCAAAAGCCAGTGAGGAAACTGGGTTTTGGTACCTTGCCTACCGAACCAGCAGTGGTACCTTCCACTTGGTACTATGATGGGCAAGATCAGGGGAGAGTTGCTAGAGGAGGAACTCTTTCCCCACAATAGCTACAGATAGGATGGAGTTGACATTTCAAACAGCCAGCACATTCCCCTCTATTAGGGACTGAAGATGAAGGAATGTGAAGAGGAAGCAGGTGCTTTACCAAAGCCATGTTGAGCTCCATCTGTCCCAACACCAGGACCCTTAAGTTTGTTTTCTTGATGGAGATTCAGGAAGTCTTTCTGTAGGAAATCAGTGACTGTAATTGTGATTCGCAAGGCACTCTAATAGCTCCACAACAGCTAAACACAGCAAATTATCATCAATGTAGTTTAGTCATTGTTTTTTCCTGAAGTTTTAGACCAGGGGTAGTCAACCTTGGCTCTTTTATGACTCGTGGACTTCAACTCCCAGAATTCCTGAGCCAGCTAAGCTGGCTCAGGAATTCTGGGAATTGAAGTCCACGAGTCATAAAAGAGCCAAGGTTGACTACCCCTGTTTTAGACAAACAGTTTGCTTTGGTTTGACTCTGTCTTTGGATTTTTTAAAAAAAGAATTTTGCATGAATTCAAAAATCAGAGATTCAATGTGGTTGGCTAGCTTTTGTAGTGTTTGGCTGGGAGGGGGTTGTATCACTGTTTATCCATCCATGTATCCTCTGCATTATGAATTCTCTCATACATAAGTATGCATTTTATCCTCTTGTGCACTGTTGACTGCACAGAAGTGTTTAAAAAGAGCCATCTGATGGAAAATCTGAGGCTTCTGGAAGGTGCTAGACTAGATGACTTCCAAATTCCCTTCCAACCGTATATTTCTGTGATGCAGTTAGCGGTGTATTCTGCTGCAAAGCTTTTGAAGTTGGTTTGAAGGTTATGGCAGATTTTCTATAGCACTTCAAGTATCAAAGAATTATTTGCCGAGGAATTTGAATTTAGCATGGATGGCAGCCAGCAAGGAGATAATGTTTCTCACAAGTGTTATGTCTATCTTTCTTTCATACAGAGATCACAATCTTTTTTTTTTTTTTTTTGCAGGAATAGGAAGGGGATGCCACCAGCCCACAAGATGCATTTTCTTTTTGGGGGTAAACACAGTGGTGGGATTCAGCCAATTTGCAACAGTTCGGCAGAACTGGTAGCTAATTTTTTGTTGCCCAGGCCCAGAATGGACTTCCGGAAGCGGCATCCACACAGAGAACCGGTTGTTCACATATTTGAATCCCACCACTGGATAAACATTTAAAGAACCTGACTCTTCCCTCCAATGATCAGTTAATGGCAACAAAAAGTTAAGAGTTTTTCTGAATCTAGCTGTCCTCCCTGACTTTTGAAGCCTGAAAATCTCACATGCTGTCTGTATAATCCAAAGGTGCTTTGGGTTCCAGATTTATGGAAAACATTGTTATACCAGATACTGTATGTAAACAAATAAATAAATAAATTAGGCAGCCATGACAAAACTTGCAAATCACAATGTTCTTGTAAATCATGATGTTCTGTGCAGGAAACAAAGCACATTTTCTGCATGAACACCTCTCTTGTTTCCATAAACTGTAAAAGCTATGATTGAATTATATATTGTTACGGGCTTTTCTATAGGTAAATCACAGACTGAGGGGCCCTTGGCGCTCTCTGAGCTTGGTTGTTTTCTTGCAGATGATTCATTACCCAAACTAGGTAACATCATCAGTGCACTGATGATGTTACCTAGTTTGTGTAATGAAATGTCTGGAAGAAAACAGTCAACCTCAGAGAGCGCCAAGGGCTGATCATTTCAACCCTGAGCTACAAATATTGTCCTCTATCAGAAATTATAGATTGCTAGAAGAAGTTCAGCATCATTAGAACACAAAAATTCTAGACTAAAATAATGGATGTGATAGACAAAAGGAGGAGAATATATCTGCAGTAAATAAACTTAGGAAATCAGTTTAAAAGAAAGCTTTACAGTGCAATTCTAGTCAGTTTACTTCTGACTGATATGGAGAGACTGTATGGATAGTCTTGAAGTTTTTGGGGTTCCGTTCATCTACTTCCAGCGTCATTGCAATCCTTATCATGTATCATATCAACTAGCTCTGAAAACTGGTGCCTTCACTTTCCATTTCAAACAAATCAAACTTTCCTGCTCAGCCAGAAGAAAGTAATTTAATTTATCGATGCTGAATACTTTGCCTTCAATATTGAGCAAGCTGAAATTTGGAAGCTTATATCTATAGCAAAAGAATATGCATGTGACTTCTGAAAATGGAACTGATGAGTTATTGACAAATGGCTACTTTAACAATTTATAGGCCCAGAACTTGACATGAAAATACAGCTTCTGAGCAACTTTTCCAACCTATCACAACAGCCTGGCTGTTATAACTTAAAAACAACTTAAAAACAATTGTATATATATAAACATTGCTCTAGAACTATGGTATAAGGCTGCCATATTTTTCCTGGATGTTCACTTTGTAAGGGAAACTTATGGATTAATTTTAGTTTAGTAGGAATTTATTTTATAAATATTTTAAATACTAATGATAGGCTTGCTGATACAGAGTAAGTAGTTTGAATGTGAAATATTACATTTGCCTACAAGAAATGCTTTTGTTATGTTAATCAGTCTGCTTCTTTTTCTCAAAATCTAAGAATTTAAAATTAAATTCACTTTATAATCAGAAATTCTACAGACTATCTTGTAAGCTTTAGAAATCTATGAGGATTTATGTTTATTTAATAAGTACTCAACTGACATTATTGTTATAGTTGGCTTTTTAAAAAAAATAAACGAACAATACACAAAGTCATTTAGATGTTAGAAAAGTTAGTCTAAGAATATTTATCTGAAAAATGTTAAACTGGGAACAATTATTTCTGCATGAACAGTAAGGATAGACATCTTAAATAATAGAAGAGCTCACCATATTTTTTAAAATAAAGCCCTTTTCTGCTAACATGGTATTCAACCATCAACAACCACCAAAATCATTGTTAACTTTTAACTTCATTTTAAGATCTCTCAGTATCTTATCAGAAGGTTGAGTAAACCTCATATCACCATTCATTTGCATCATAATTGCTGACATCAAGAGGGTTTCCATGGTGTTCATCAGAATGATCCTGTCCTTCTGTAGGAGATCAGAGGTTGCTTAGTGAGTTATATGGGAAATGAGGAAGGACATGTGCATGAATGCTCATCCTCCATTGTGGGCTGCCTGGAAAGGAAAAAAGGTGTGAATTGCCTCTAAATCCCTAGTGCAGTGGCTGGAGAATTTTTAAAGTTGCCGAGGTTGAGAAACACTGTCCTAGTGGATTATGCCCCATTTCTTCACATAATAAATGTGAGCTTTAGACCTGCAGAAACGATTTTACGCAGAGACAAACATTTTTACTTCAATATGGCAGGTAACAAAGTTACATGCAACCTATTAATGTCTCATATTTTTTTCAAAAAAAATTAAAATGTATTTTGTAGTGCTTAAGGCATAATTTCATTTTCCCCCAGAAAATCAAAGTAGATTAGTGTATGACTGGCAGAAGCTAATGGTTATGGTTGATTAGAACAATTCCCTTTACAATTTTGTTTTAGAGGTTCAAGTAATAATAGGTCATTTAAATATATCTGGGATGGACACAGTATTATGAATTCAGGTAGACAATCAGTATCTTAAACTGGGAATATACTATTTATACAATAAAGGGTTTATATGTACTTAAATTGTGGAATTGATGGAAATCTGCACTTACTATCAACTCTTTTAAGAATTTTTTTCCATAATCAAACTTACTTTGTATATACATTTTACTATATAGTAGAGAGAGGTAGAAATAACTTTCAAACTAAGAAATCGAGCATGCTTTTAAATATGAATATGTCCAAATCAATAGCAAAGCCGAAAAGACATTCATTGTCAGCAGTAACAAATCTAGCATTTGTAAATAATACAGTATACAGAATATAGTTTAAAGAACATTTTATGTAAGTGTGCTTTTTTACTATAAAGTTTTTTTATTTTAAAAAAGTCTATTGTCCATAAATAAGAAAGTGGAAGTCAGCATCAGTCCTACTCTATTTCTCCCTTGGCTGTGATGCTGAACAGTAAAAGAGGCATCAGTTCATATTGCTTATGGCAGACTTATTGGCTGCAGCTTTGCTGTGTTTGTAGATTAGGCAGTTTGAGATCTTTGCTGTTGAACTTTTAGCATAATGTGAATACCAGTCCCTTTCAAACACAGCTTTAAGTTGTTTAATTATGCTGGTTTTGTTCCCTGTGTCTGCATGGTTGATGACAAGACCAGCTCCAGCATTCTGATTAAAATAGGTCCCAACCCAGTCAAAATTACCTATAAGGTAAATGAAAGGACAATCAAAATTATGTAACAATTGGAAAACATTTTTTTTCTTAATTAAACTTCAGGCTGAACACTTTTGATAGTTTATATTTAATATAGAGGCAGATTGAATTTACTTTCTCCATGACAATCTCAGATTCATACGTAAATAGGTTATGTCACATGCTAATTTTTTCAAATGTAATGCTTACTAATAAAACAAGATTGTATATATATATATATATATTATATAAATTAGGTTTTTATTGTTCAGATGCTTTATACTTAATCAGTTATTCTAGATTCAAAGCTACAAACAGTATATAAATAATCAGACTGGAACTGGCTCATTCAATTCTTTACTTACCAATATAAGCAGCTCTATCAGTCACCACATATTTATTGCGATTTAGCTTGAGAAGAGAAGAGTTTTTTGGCTCCTTAATAAAGCATGCACCTTCTGATTCAAGATCAAAGAATTTCTGTATTAAATGAGAAAAACTCACTTAGAGATAGCTAGTCCCCACATTGCTGAAGGAACTTTAAATTTAAAAATGGCGATCTATCAAATTTGGAAAAGTGAAAATAAAATCTATAAAAATATTATGAAATAACCGAAATTTAAAGAGGTTTTGATTGTATTTTGCAAAATTTCCACATTAATAGAAAAGTTGATTTTCAAATCTTGATACTTTATTGCTAGTTGTAATCATGTAAACAGTAAGTAATTCAAAAAAACAGTAAGTAGCATGTTCTCAAACCGATACCCTAATTCCCCACTATTACTTTGATACAGCCTAAAATAAGAGACTGGAAGATTTTCAGTTACTTACCGTTTATTGTTATTATTAGTAAGGTTCTACATTTAGGCAAGAAAAACCAAATGTGCAGGTATAGTATAGGTGGTATCTTGCTCAATAGTAGTAACTGTGAGAGAGATCTTGGAGTCCTAGTGGACAATCACTTAAATATGAGCTAGCAGTGTGCTGCAGCTGCCAAAAAAGCCAACACAGTGCTAGGCTGCATTAACAGAGGGATAGAATCAAGATCACGTGAAGTATTAATACCATTTTACAATGCCTTGGTAAGACCACACTTGGAATATTGCATCCAGTTTTGGTCACCACGATGTAAAAAATATGTTGAGACTCTAGAAAGAGTACAGAGAAGAGCAACAAAGATGATTAGGGGACTGGAGGCTAAAACATATAAGGAATGGTTGCTGGAATTGGGTATGTCTAGTTTAATGAAGAGAAGGACTAGGGGTGACATGATAGCAGTATTCCAATATCTCAGGGGCTGCCACAAAGAAGAGGGAGTGAAGCTATTCTCCAAAGAGCCTGAAGGCAGGACAAGAAGCAACAGATGGAAACTAATCAAGGAGAGAAGCAATCTAGAACTAAGGAGAAACTTCCTGACAATTAGAACAATTAATCAGTGGAACAACCTGCCTCCTGAAGTAGTAAATGCTCCAACACTAGACGTTTTTAAGAAGAGACTGGACAGCCATTTGTCTGTAATGGTATAGGGTTTCCTGCCTGAGCAGGGGGCTGGACTAGATGACTTCCAAGGTCCCTTCCAACTTTATTATTATTATTATTATTATTATTATTATTATTATTATTATTATTATTATTATTATTATTATTATTATTATTATCATCGTCATCATCATCATTATAATTATCATTATCATTATCATTATTATTATTATGGATTAGAGAAGTAAGCAATTTCCTAAACCACAAATATTTTTCCTAAATTACATTGAAAACCTAACCCAGTTTGTCTGAGACTGGACATAACTATAGTTTATAGTTTAAATTAATTTAAAAAGAATCAAAGCCTTCCTGTTTAAAATAAAAGAGAAAGCTGTACTGTACTCAAGGGGGGAAAAGTTACAATAGTTCTTTTTAGGACTTTGCTATAGGAGAAGAGGAATCATATTACTGAACAATACATTTGAACAACTCTTTGAATTTTAGGTGAAGAGAAAACAACATTCTGAGAAGGCTTCTGCACTCATATTATGAAGAAAATTATGAAAGATTCATAGAATCAAAGAATCAACATATACCAAAACCGCAACCATGCTTAACTGGCAAGAGGAGAACCAAACACAATTTGAGCAGAGAATGGGCAGTGAGAACGATAAGGAAACTTGAAATAATGACCCTAGCTTTCCATTATTAAGAGGAAAGAAGACCATGTTTTATTTTGCTGTGGATTTACATTGGAATTCATATGACTGAGATTCAACATGATTGCTGAAGAAATGTACTAGAATATTGTTTTAGCTATGTAAACAAACAACACGAGGAATACTTACAACTTTTAAACTACAGTCAGAAACGTCAGTGCAAATTGCTTTAAGAGATGAAATAAAGTTAAAAGTGAGGGGATTTGTTTCTTTGGAGAAACTTATAAGGAGTCGCACTTTAATATTACGTAGAATCAGTGCTTCTCTGATCTTTCCATCCAAAAAAGGCCAGTACCTATAAAAAAAAAGCAACCTATGTTATTCATTTTTTTTAAATGAAAAGCCAGGATTTGTGATGTAAAAACAAAAACAAAACTCTAACCAAGGAATTCTGAAGTACCATGACTCTCATACAATTTCTCACATTGAAATTCCCGAAAGCCAAGAAATAGGTAGCTCTTACCTTATGTAGGACCTTCATCAAGGTCAAACTGTATGGCTAGACCAGGGATCTTCAAACTTGGCCCTTTTATGACTTGTGGACTTCAACTCCCAGAATTCCTCAGCCAGGCACGCTTGCTAAGGAATTCTGGGAGTTGAAGTCCACAAGTCATAAAAGGGCCAAGTTTGAAGACCCTGGGCTAGACAATGAAGTAGAAGTCCAAGAATGGAGAAAGGTAGAGTTAGGAAGGTGATAATGATTCAGGTCTGTAAATATTGTGTTAGTTAAAATAGAGTGTTGTAGGAGAACTTTCTGTGATCAGTCTGGTAATATGATATGGTATTTTTAATCTTTTTTCACTCACAATTTTGAATAGTATTAGTCAACGGGTCAAGCCGAACAGCATCTTATCACATTTATTAGGACTTTTAGAATTGAGAGTTGTGGTGTAGTTTCTTTACTTTTTCTTGCATAGAAAAAATAGAACTTCTCGTGGTTATACTGACTTGGGGCTATGGGGGGCAGGTTAGATTGCTTTTTCCTTAGGATTTTATGTGTACATAAGAAAACAGTGGTCCTGCTAGAAGTCACTTCTAATTGACAGGTTATATTAAGAAATCAAGTTATATATTTTCCCATTGAAAACATAATGTGTGATAACTAATCTGAATAAAGGATGTATTAAAAATAAACATGAAGTTGGAAAATTAGGAAATAAACTACATTTTTGATAGTACACAATTTATTGCTTAACAAAATAATGAAATATACTAGCTATAAAACTGCAAAGAAAGAAAATGCATTTGCAGGATTAGTGGCTGAATCTCAGACATGCTCGACAAAATCTGCAAAATCTTTAAACCTATCTTTGCAGGTTTGCTCCCTTTTAGTTTTGGTGGGACTTACACCCTCCACAGTTTCCAGCCAACAAGTACCATAGGAATTCTGGAAACAGAAGTCCAAGTACTATTTGGATATATTATTTATTTGTTAGATTTATATCTTGTATTTCCCCTAGGAATCCCAGGGAATACATAAGGAGATGTTCTTTCATTCTATTCTTGCAAAAAACTGTGAAGTAAGCATTCCAATTTGAATGCTTGAGGGAAGGTTTGAAATTAGTTCTCCTCTATCTTAGTCCTAACATTTTAATTGCTCTACAACATAAGCTTCTGAATGTGCTAAACTGGAAAAGAGAGTTCTTACGAAATGCTGTTCTCAGAAAATATATTTATATTAATATAACAATACATAATGAATATTTCTGGTGTCTACTCACCTTGTCTCATTTATTATATTAACAATAGGCAGATAGTCCATAACAGCTATGTATATAAAGTGTTCAGCATTATCTACCACACTATAGATTGCATCAGTATCCAGAGTCCTGTCTTTAGGGCATAGGAGCTTTGGAGAATTCTGTGGAGAGAAGTTTAAAAACATATTTAAAAATATAGTAGATATTTCAGTTTTTTGTGCAGAATTATAAAACCATTGTACTTATACCTGTAACAAGATGGCTTGTATAACTTTTAATATTTTGATAGTGTTTATCATGATGTCTTATCAATACATTTTATGTTACAGTATATGCTGTATATTTCTGTTCTGAAAAGCAGAATATAATAGTTATCTCTGATTCTCTAATAAAGGTGTTATTTGAATTCATAACTATTCTGTGTTAAAAAAAATAATGCAGAAGTTATTTAAATCATGTAGTTGCAAAATCCATCATTAGCTCTAATGGAGTCTTGAATATAATTAAAAATATATGTTTGCAACTACAAAATTTATAATTTTCTGTGGATAAATTGGGGATACTCCAAAGCAAATGCTGGAGGGGCTGGAATAAAAAAAAGTGAAGAGAATTCCATTTGTGTGACCAGAAGGGTTCTTGTGTTATATATTTCATTTCTAATTCAAATCAAAAGATTCTAGGCAGTTCACATTAGAATAAAATAAAAATAAATAAAAACATTTAAAAAATTTAAAAAAAGACTTCAGCAATATCATTAGCCAAAAATATTTAATGGTATGGTATAAGGCAAAAAAGACAACTTTCTATTAATTATGCTTTATATATGGTGCAAGATTTATTATGTTGCAGCTCCTGCCCTCTGGAATATTCTCTCCAGAGATTCACCTAGCTCCCACCTGTATGACATTTAGGAAATTACTAAAAAAAAATTGGTTGTTCTTCCAGGCCTTGGGATAAGGCATTATGGAGCATCATAATTATACACATGAGTTTGCATAGAGAGAAATACTTTAAATTCATCTTTCCCTTTTAAAGAAGGGAAGAAATTTCAAATCAACAATGATCTTAGGTGTCAAATAATTCTATGGCTTTTGTCCTTGAGCAATGTCTGTAACAGAACAAGTGTTATCAGTGGAATAGAAACATTATGTATCGATGTTCATCAGGGCAGCTTTCAGAATCTCATTACATTCCTTGATATGTGTCGGACCCGAGTTACAAATTTGGAGGGATTCACCTGTGCCTTGGCTAAGCTGAAATAGAATCTTTCCTTTCAACTGCAGGCTATCTTCAACAAATTTATGGGAATTTTCTATTTATTCCCTTTGTTATTGAGCTAACAGTATCACACAATAGTATCCAGCATCTTCTCCTTCTTCTGCATGGCCAATATTAGGATTATAAGATAAAATACTATTGAGAAAATTACACTGTTAGGCTGCAGCCAAGAAAGATTGTTTTGCAAAAAAAAGGATTTAGCAGTTGTTTTTATATTGACTAAAATACGATTGATTAGTGACTTGAATAGCCTGATCAATGTAACAGTACCTTGGCTTCTAAATCTTCTAATTTAACTATCTATTGCTGTAAGGAAAGAAATATTTTAAAGGCAAGGAAAGAGGAAGGAGCAGGAGAAAGATGTATTATTCAATTATCATTACAAATACAATTATCAGTAACAGCTGTGTTTGATTTGGTTAATGTCTTTTTTGCTAGAACAAAGATCACAATTTTCTTCCTCTTGTCATAGGCCCAAAAGATTTCATAGGAGGGCTGCTGGATTACCACAAGACAGTTCCTAACATTGCTTTATTAATAAGACATATCTTAGGCACATCTTCTTCATTAAATTCATTTTTATTCCTTATTGCTGCCAGATTTTTTTCTGAGCAAAAGGAAATCACTGAAGATAGATTCTGAGGACATCCCATGTCATGTTCCTTCTCACACATAAAGACGCAAGTCTTAACTACAGGAATATGTTGTTTGCTGCTAACCATGTTTTCATCTTAATGTCATCTAAGAGGGAGATGTGTAGTTAAGAAGTTTGATACATAAATAAAATTTATTGCAGTATTGGGTTTGCAGATATTGAGTATGTTAGGGATATGATTTTATGGGGAAGCAACTCAAGTAGCAGCTTAAACTTATCTAAAAACAAGAACAAAAATACTCACTGAGACAAAGACTTCTGACTTGGTTTCATTCAACTTAAGAGGCAGTTTATTTTTAGTGCCATACACGGCATACAGTCTTTTAGACCAAGTGGGTGGAACTTTGCTCTTGGATTTCAAGGAGCTGTACAAGGCAAATATCCTTTGTAAATCTAAAACCAGGCAACTGCAGTTGTATAAGATGGTACCAAGCTCCTTCATCTGTGAAATCAAGTATGTATTACTAGGCACATTGTCTATTATAAGAGCTCCAAGTGACAGGTTGATGCAATTATTAGATGTTCTTTTGCTGCAAAGTCTATTACTTATTTTGAGATATATATATATATATCTTAGCACATGCCTATTCTATATTTTAATTTAAATTGTTGCATAATAAACATAGATACAGTGAATACACAATATAAATATTAAATGATTGCACAACACTTTTCCATTACAATTACTTGAAAATTATTCATTTACAAAAATGTTCTTGGTTCACATCTGTAAGTCAACATAGTATACTATGTTTCTAGCATCAACTTCATTCATTCTGTATCAAACATGATGCCCTGCACATACTGCACATATGTTCCATTAACTCCTATAAATCTCAGCTAGCATGTCAAACCTACAAGGAAGGCTTCTCTTAGTGCCAGAGGAAAAACAATGCATGACAGTCCTAAAGCTTAGATTCTGATCCCTCCAGGTGGGACAAGATGATTGGGAAAGAGCTAAGCAAAATATGAGTACAATGCATCATCTCAAGGGTGCTTTGAAGTTTGAAATTATGCACTACTGCTTTCAATATTAAATAAATATGCAAAAATGACTACAATCTTATACCTCCAGAAGCTGAATATATTAATTAGGCTAATTTTAATTCACATATTGAATTATTTCTGATAACTATTATTTTTTACAACTATGAAAAAGAAGCTAAATTTCATAACATATAGAAGTACTTTTCATATCTTATGCAGGCTCTTTAGAAACATGAGTTTATCCCTCTTATGAAACAACAGCAGTAATCTGCTCTTTTAGAGTCAAAACTATATTTTTACTGTTCATCTATAGCAGGGGTGGGCAATTAATTTTCCCAAGGGGCTGCATGAAAAACTGGAACTGCTGTAGAGGACTGCTGATATAGACACCCCACCCCTGCTGCCAAGACCATGCCAATGCTGCCCCACCCTCCCCACTGCTGCTGATGCCCTAGACCCCAACACCACGGATACCAGACACTGTAAGTTGGACTGGATGGCCTGCAAGCCAGCTGTGGCCTGCGGACCATGAAATGCCCAGGTCCGACCTATAGGAAACAATGAGAATTGCCCCTTGTTTCTTTTGGTAACAGGGCTACAAAAACAAGTGAGTAGCAAACCATGCAAAAAAGAATTTTTTTACAGCCTTGCTAAAGAATAGAAGCCAGCAACAAAATCAAAAGTAATGGACTCAACAAAGTGCATAGATGTAAGATAAATGAAAATACATTGGATTAAACATTTTTTGAAATTTTTAAAAGCCAAAGCTCATTTTTGCATTTGACAATTTGTCTGAGAAATAAAACACAGCACAAAGTACACACGGAAACAAAACCATGGCTAAATTGATTAGCTACCAGAGTATCAGAGTTCAATTCGTGATTTCCTGTCTAGTTTGCTAAACGTATCTGAATGGCAGATCAAGAATACAGAGAATATAAACCGTTACTAGTCAACTAGAGAAGATGAAATCCAAGTCTCCTCTTCTGAAAGCTCAAAATCTGATCTAATCTGATTTAATTGTAAACTAAATTTCTGTTGTAGCTCTATTTCCTGAGATACAGTGAGATACAATCACTAACCATGTTTGTCTTTATGGGAGCCTGACAGAGGTAGTGATTTCATCTGAAAGTCATTTAATCAAATCATTCCACCAAAGCAGATATGTGAAGCTGCTCAGCATGATGAGACATTTTTATATAGCCATCTAGAATGGCTGTAGATTTTACTAACTTTTCTGGTCCTTCAGTGATCTTCCGCATTGCAGCCATTTGAATTACTACCGCCTTAATAGTTAGAACTTGTTGCCTCTGATGCTTTGCTATACGCAAGGGGATAGATCATCTTGCCTTTCAGAGATATACTGAAGAGAAGCCTGCCTAACTTGCACAAGCCTAATACATTCCCCATGTGATTGAGAAGATGTGGGAAAACATGGTGCTTTTGCCCACAGAAACAACTCATAGTATTTCAGACTTGCCTGGTGATTTGTGGTGCAAAAAGGAAAAACAGTAATGTAATAGGTCAGGATTCCGTTGCACGGAATTTCTGTCTCTCTTTGTCTCCGGTGTCATTTGGACTTGCAACTGAGTTGCTTCAAACAATCAATTACTTAGGAAATTGATGTTGGGGAAAAATGTCATCCAATCTATTGCATTTTATAGTAGTGTAAAAGTGAGTATCTGCCAAATGTCATGCAGACCTAGAGTGACATAAGCATTAGGCTGGATCACCTAGAGAATGACATCGTCAGTTGTTGATCCCAAACCTATAGACCTGCTGCACTGCCCTCTAAAGTAATTATTCTGCATAGAGATTACTAATTGTAGAAGGGTTCTTTAAAATAATTTCCTACCAGCAGTATGAAGAAGAAATAGAAGGACCATTAGAGTAGAGATGCTTTGTATCCAATTTATATCGCTCTTGAGGATCTAACTTCTGAAGGTGTTATACATGAGAGAATAATGTACAGATTGGCACATGAGCAATTAAAACTGAGGCTACTAATGCTAGTAGTACTTGTAGAGTTGTCATACTATTTATCTAATAGATATCTTAGAAGATTCTGTTAAGAACAGCCCAATTTACGGAGTTAAGTCATAATAATAATAATAAAGTTGGAAGGGACCTTGGAGGTCATCTAGTCCAACCCCCTGCTCAGGCAGGAAACCCTATACCATTTCAGACAAATGGCTGTCCAGTCTCTTCTTAAAAACTTCCAGTGTTGGAGCATTCACCACTTCTGGAGGCAGGTTGTTCCACTAGTTAATTGTTCTAACTGTCAGGAAGTTTTTCCTTAGTTCTAGGTTGCTTCTCTCCTTGATTAGTTTCCATCCGTTGCTTCTTGTCCTGCCTTCAGGTGCTTTGGAAAATAGCTTGACTCCCTCTTCTTTGTGGCAGCGCCTGAGATATTGGAATACTGCTATCATGTCCCCCCTCGTCCTTCTCTTCATTAAACTAGACATGCCCAATTCCAGCAGCCTTTCTTTATATGCTTTAGCCTCCAGTCCCCTGATCATCTTTGTTGCTCTTCTCTGTACTCTTTCTAGAGCAGTGATGGCGAACCTTTTAGAGACCGAGTGCCCAAAAACTAGCCCTGCCCCGCCCCCATCCCGCCTGCCCGCAGGGCCACTCACCGCCTCCAAGGCCCGCCACAGATTGCCCAGGCAGCCCAGCAGCGCCATGGCAGCCACGCCCTCTGCCTGCGCCCCGCAGCATCAACTGTGTGTGATGGGGCGTGAGGGCAGAGTCTTGTCTACGCTGCCTGGCTGCCATGTCCTTGGCTGTGCTGCTCCACATGGGCCATGCTTGGGGGCGATTCTCCTCCAGGGGGGCTGCTGGTGATGGGCATGGGGGAGGCAAGGCTGGGGCAACAGCACGTGTGCCCACAGAGAGGGCTCCGAGTGCCACCTCTGGCACCCGTGCCATAGGTTCGCCACCACTGTTCTAGAGTCTCAACATCTTTTTTACATCGTGGTGACCAAAACTGGATGCAGTATTCCAAGTGTGGCCTTACCAAGGCATTGTAAAGTGGTAAGGCCACACTTGGAATACTGCATCCACGTGATCTTGATTCTATCCCTCTGTTAATGCAGCCCAGCACTGTGTTGGCCTTTTTGGCAGCTGCAGCACACTGCTAGCTCATATTTAAGTGATTATCCACTAGGGACTCCGAGGTGAAATAATTAACCATAACATAAATGATCCACATATACAAAAGCTAATGATATTTCTTCCATAAGAAAGTTAATTATGTTTTTTTTAAGATTTTATTTTGCAGTTTAAAGAATTAATACCTGCCCCAATGAACTCCAATCTAAACTGGCACTTCCAATGTACACATGTTGCTTATCCACAATCCAGAATGATGACTGCAAATGACCATCATTATAAGCAGTTAAATTTACATATATCACTTCTGCACCTAAACAAAATAAAATACAACAATTAGAACATATAATTAAATCATCCTCTCTTAAAGATAATAATAACAACAATAACAATAATAGTAACAGTAATGATAAGAATCTTAAAATCACAGAGCCAGTAAGACATAGTTCAAAATATCTGAGGCTGAAGTTGTAGTCCCAGAGATGTTTTAAAAATAGACTTGATAGAAGTTATAGAATTATAATTACCTATCTGCAAACATTCACAGATTAAAATGTGTCTAGAAAATGTTTCTCAATTCACTGTATTCATTTTGATTATGAAGATGGCCTTGAGTTAGTATTTAAGTATTGACTGACACATGGAAGGAAATTATGCTAGGGTAAACAGAGCACTTTGAATTCTTGTAAATGAAGCTTTTCTCACACAATAGTCTTGTCACATTTTTTGAATTTACAAAAGCTAGCATCTTTCAACTTCTAACCCTTTTTTCCTCTGTTTTTGTCTTACCACAAAAAAACCTGCCCATGAAGAAAAAGATGGAATAACTGCCCAATATCTTGATCTACAAAGCTAGGGCCCTACTGATCCAAAAGAATAGTTTATCATATCATTGCTATACTACACTGTAGTAGTGCACACTAAGCAGAGTCTTGGAACTGACCAAAAATAGCTAAATGGAAAAAAAGATATTACATTCCATACGAAGAAAGAATGAAAAAATAACTATAGCAAAGGTTTTAGAATGTAGCACAAGATAGATTATATTTTTAGAAGCCTGATATAGTGCAAATGATTTATGTTCTCTCCAAAATGAATGAAATGAATGAAAACCCATGGTGTTTTTGTTTTTGGTTATACGTTAAAAGGAAAAGACCTCTAGCTTTTCAATGAGAATTTTAACTCAAAAATAAATATTCCTAATATGCATTTTTTTAAAAAATGCCACAATGCATATAAAAATAAGCAACTGCACAAAACACTATCAGTGTCAACTATATTGGAACTTTTAATATATTTACTAATAGAAGAAAGCATTGTTTAAATTATGGAATGATGGAATGTTACCTGCCAGGTAATACAATTGTTCCTGAAATCCCTCTAAAGGAGAGAGGCATGTCTACCAGGTCAAGATTGAGTAATTGCAGCTTGATGGCCATGAGCAATCCAGCAGAAGTCAAGTGCAGCATTTATGTCACTCCCATTTCTGTCATGATGCACCCATAACAAATGTTCAGGGTGTCACCTCTTTTTTGCCTTATCCAACTGCTTCATCTAGGCTGACACACTTAGAATGCTACTAGAAGATGATGAAGAGTGACTCTAATTAAACACTGCCTTTATTATCAATGATAGTATTAGAATTAGAGCAGCAAAATGTAGTTATTTTCCCGCTCTTGTTGCATCCATAGCTTGCTGTCTGGGAGCCTCATTTAGGGTAACTCAGTCCCAGGGAGAGAAAGAACTAAAAGCTCTAGGGAGATGATCTGGGGTTGAGCACCGAGGCTTAATTGATTCAGACAGATCTTCCACGTGAAAGAAAGCCAGCAGAGCAGCTATAAGATGTTAAAGGAAACTGACTGGTTATTTTGGCCAGCAGTGAGTGGAATTGACAGAAGAATTGTAACTGTGCTATTTCAGTTTGCAAATACATAGATTCTAAAAAGAAAGTGCTAAGAAGCTCAGTTGTAAAGAAGCTGCTGCAGTCCAGCCAAACTAGCCCAGTTATCTGATTGGTGGTAATGCCGTGTGGTGGCAAGGACAGAAGTTACCCTTGACCCAACAGTGACATTGTGTGCAGGTGGAGGAGGAACCTAACTTCCCACATAGTCCCGTCCACTTCTCCAACTTAGTGATGAGAAACAGAGGCTATCTACAAAGGATGGGACTTGGGAGGCTTGGAAAAACTAGAGAAAAAAACTAGATATTGCACTGCAGTGGCAAGCACCTATATAATTTATCTCAAAACTTGGGACAGAAAAAGCTTAAATGGTGGCAAGAAAAAGGGGGAAAAAATCAGAAAAACACATACTGTCACCTTTCTCTGCTAAGGAAAGCATTCAAGAGTAAAGCAACTGGCTGAGGAGATAACAAGATACTATTTTAGTAAAACAGCCAGAAGTACAGGCTAGAAAGATGCAACTGGGGAGGAAGGGGTGTCAGAGCTTCAACAGTGTACTGAAATACATGTATGTATGTATGTATGTATATATGTATGTATGTATGTATGTATGTATTTATTTATTTATTTATTTATTTATATGATTTATACAGCACCTTTTCTCACAGCAGTGACTTCAATAAAAGCACATGCAAGCAGAAATAATTCAGTATGTTACTTCAGACTTGCATCATCCAAAAAAGTACTCACAAACAGCCAGACAATTATTTCCCCTTCAGACATCCAAAATATCTTTCTTTTTTCATTTCTTTGTTGATCATGACTCTACATTCCATGTTGGAATCTTCTGTGCCAGGAGTGTCCCCAAATAGACCCACAAATATTGACTCTTCCCAGCCAATAATAACCTTTCTTAGTAAGATAAAGAATTCCTAGATTGGTTACTATCCATGCCACCTGCAGCATTTCCTGTTGCGTATGCCAATCTGTGCTAGCTAGGATCTCTAAAGAACATCAACAAGCAAGCCAAAAAATAATTGCCTATTTCCTGCCCACTACAAGGTACATACAATGTACTAACACATACTTGGGATTATTTTAATTCTAGAGATTAAGAATATAGGTTGATGCTGCTGAGGTATGCTGTAAATGTGGTTTCCAGAAAACTGACAAAGTATGATGGTGAAACAGTTTTGTGTGTGCAACTAATTAATAATTGTACCTTTTGATAGGCCAATAGATCTTCTGGTGTTCATTTTGAAATATTAAAGAGGATTAAGGTTTAGTGGATTATTTCTTTATTTTGGCTCCACTGGGGGCTGAAATAAAATAGGGCTGGAGATCATAGACAGCTCACACCTGGCCTTAGTTGTAATAAAAAGAACATTTAAAAATTAAATCAGAATGAAAACTCTGTGAGATGCACAAGTATTACTTTCTTTTTAATGTATTATTTTAGAAGGAAGAAAAAATTCAATAGAGACAAATAATTCAATGCAGTAAAGTTTGTATACTTTGTATAATTTGATCCCAAATTATATTTAATTGGTAGTTTTGTATCATTAATTTCAAAGAAACTTTCTAAAAAAGACAGTGAGATGTCTTAAGTATAAATGACATTTCTCAGAGAAAAAGAATTCATTCTTTTTTAACTGTCTTTAGGAGACAAATTATTTTAAAAAGAGATTAACTGCATTTAGAAGAGCCTCTTTATACTGGATATGTTCCAGTGGCTCAGAGGCAAAAGATCATATCTCCAGACATTTCAAGCTACCCTTTCAGCACTTTTGTCAAAGGCCTGGAGATGTTCCAGAGATTCCATTAATGCAAAATCTTTGCACTCAAATAGGTTAAGTATAAAAATAGAAGAATGCTCATATTAACAACCCTAACATCCAATTTTTAAACTGAAAATTATTTTTATGTTATCCAAGACTATGGTACTTAAAATAGTTTAATTTCTAGTAAGAGTTACATTCTATTTTTTTTAAAAAAACAGACTGTTTCCTTCCTTGTCTGTCTCTCGTCACTGCTTTCTCATTTAGTAATAACTGAATAATTCTTTCTCCCTCTAACTTTTCTTTTCTTTTCTGCACACACACAAACACAAAATGCCACATTTTCAGAACTGAACCTGTTGTGTACTTCGTTCGCGAGCGAGTAATGAAGACACATGGCGATGTTAAACAAAACGCTTTATTCTCTTCCACAACAACCGAGCAAAAGCAAAAGGCACGCAGGCCTTTTTATATGGCCAGAAGCCCGTACAGTGTCAACCAATAGGAACAGAGCGTTTCGCACCTTGCGCATGCACACAAGGCCGGCGCCACTCTGTCTGGTCCCGGGCAGCTTTTGGAATGCCCGGGACCAATGCAACGTCCCGAGCCTGCTTTTGCAGGCTCAGGACACAACAGAACCGAACCCTGAAGGTCTTCTAGTCCAACCCCTTGCTCAGGCAGGAAATTCTATACTATTTCCGATTTGCCTTCAGTATCTTTACTGTTTAACACAATCACTGTTCTTTTCTTTATGAAATATAATGCATATGCTTCAGGAGGTCACTCTTTATAATAACATATATATTATTACGAAGTATACATTCAGTATTTTTTCTCTTTTTCATTGATTCTGTTTGTTGTCCAATGGCCAAGTCAAATAGGTGTAATTACTTAACCCAACACACAAATAGAACTCCAGAGTCTTCTCTTTTGTACTATTTCATATATTCTTATATGTAAATGCCATTTGTGTGTGTGTGTGTGTGTGTTTGTGTGTAAACATATGGTTGTTGCTGTTTTTCTCAGCATTTATATCACTTAGTTGCAAAGTCCGCTTGTTTTGCAATGCACTCACCTTAACTAGTCCTCATCCAATTTAACATTAAACTGAGAAATAAGCCTTCTTAAGACATTATAATTCTATAAAGTCAATATGGTAGCTGCATTCATGCCATTTCTCCTCTTCCCAAATGTCAGTATATAGTAGTGTTAATACTTAAAGGAAAGAGGCCTTCACCTGATAAACTGAACATGCTAAAGCTCCAATATAATCTGGGATTTTATTAGTGCAAGAATCCTGTTTTCATGAAGCTCTCCCAGTGTAAAATTCTACACAGGAAGTTTTATTATATATAGATTTTCTGTATAACACTCAAGATCCTGGATGCCCTCATTTAATAATTTAATGTACTGTATCTATTCATGTACAGGGTAGAACCTCACTGAACTGAGAGACTTCTACCATTAAACTTCTAGAACTGACAGACATACTGAAAGGTTCAGAAGTATAAACAGATTTATAGCTTTGTTGTCCCAGCAAGGAAAGGCTTTTGGGGGGGACTCATTTCACAACAGTCTTCACTTTCTGGGACTGCTTCAGTTTTGAAGAGGAATTACTACTTTCTGCCTTAATTGATTATCTCTTCATAATAATTGCTATTAGGGATGGGTATAAAGTAAGCACATAAATTATTAGGTACCATGATTGAAGAAAGTATTCCAATTGCTTGGATTTATTTAATTGCTGCATAGTGAAATACAATTTTCTTAAAATGGATTCTGTATTTCTCCTCAACTATTCATATAGGTTAATTTACATTGTTCATATATTTGAGTATTAGCAAGTTACATTTTCTAATATTAACCTACTTTCCAGCACCATAGTACAGTATATCTCTGCAATCATAGGAAAATTAATGTTTTCTATATTCTTTCTTGTGTACCAAGTTTCCTTTATCTACCTCATTATTCTAAGTATAGTTTGTGCTTTATATTATTGTCACATAGTCTAATAAGCATTTTGCAAGTATTTATGCTCAAAGATGAATATGGCAAGTCCTACTGTGAAATAAAGCTCCATAATATATCTTTATCTCTCACATATATAATATACTTCCCAGTTTAGACTTAAAATTTGCATGGTATGTGTTTTTTTTTTCCCTTCATCCTTTATGGTGATCACCCACCTCTGATTAACATACATACATCATTCTGCGCCAATAAGCAGAATTTTCACAGTGCAGAAATGGAGCAAGAATTAGGAAGCCACAAGAATTAAGGCATGACATAAGAAATGTACAAGAAGTATTAAAAAATCTAGCATACACTATAATTCACTACATCTTGATACAGATACCTTACAACAGGCAACTTATGCCCTGTTTTCTACCAGCATCTGCATGTCTTAAAATATATAAGTAGAACACTGACACAGACAACCACTAAATACCGCTGAAGATGTTACCTAGCTTGGTAACAAAACATTTGGAAACCAACCCACAAGCTCGGAGAATGAACCTTCACCTTCATCCTACAATCGAACTACAGATATTCGCCACTATGTCTTAAAAGCTTATCTATTCATCTTCTAGTCTTGAGTAAACACTGTCCTAAAGAACAGAAATTCATCTACTTGCTTTAGCCCCTCACATTTATACATAACATATACAGTGAGTCACTCCATTTTCCTGTTAAATACAATTGATTATCTGAAGCATTAATCTCTGGGCCATACTCTTCATGGTCTCATATAATTTATCTTAAATCTGCTGCAATTTGTTTGGGCATCCTTTGCATACAAAA
Organism: Protobothrops mucrosquamatus; assembly: GCF_001527695.2. Classification (NCBI taxonomy): domain Eukaryota; kingdom Metazoa; phylum Chordata; class Lepidosauria; order Squamata; family Viperidae; genus Protobothrops; species Protobothrops mucrosquamatus. The sequence goes on from NW_015388437.1 coordinate 74,540, forward strand.
GTATTCTACACAGACATTCACATTCCCAACTAACATGCCTGTAATGTCACCACAATTATTCCATTATGTGTTTGTCCATAAATGCCTAAATCACACATAGGTATTATCACACACATTACTTCTTGTTCTATGGTGAAGCATTCCATTTAATCGAGAGGAAGTTTACTTCCATCATTTACTGCTTTTATTCACTGTTATTGTTCGTTTTGTCTAACAGAGTGTTCCTTCTCACATTAAATGTGTTTCTGAATTACCTCCTAAAGAGTGGAAGTCTGGTCTGCAAACCTCTTGTCCAATAGATGTCACAGCTTCCCAATTTTATGACACATTTAACGGAGTATCCTATAAATGGTCTAAGTGAATGGTGCTGTGTGATATATTTGAATAGACTTGCTAAATAATTTGGAATTTCTCTTTTACCCTTCCCCATTTCAGATACAACTGAAGAAGCAAGATAAAGATAGTTTGAAATAGAATCTGGAGGGCCTACCTTCTCTATGCCTTACATTTGTGCTCAAGAACTCATCATGTGGATCTGCAAATTTGAAATACTCTTACTGGCACTTGGTAAAAGGATAGAGAAAACTTTTGTACAGAAGCAACATGTAATAAAATGACTGTATGCATGAAAAGCCCACTACTATAATGTAGTCTCAGGTAGGTTTCATGCTGCTTGTTCATTTGAATAGGACTTAATGGTTCCAGATCAGCTAACAAGTCTATGAAAGACCTGGGAGTAAGATCAAAGTTTACATCCAACTATAAATACAATTCACTGGATCACACTGAACCCACAAGCGTCAACATTCAAATATAGAAGCTCCATGGGAACTTAAGGGAGATTTTTCCCATTTTTCTTTTTCAAATTTCTTTTTCTTTTATTTATACATGTCTAAATTTTCACATTATTTTCTCATTCTAGGATAACTTACCACCATTCTGTTGGCCATCTCATCACAGCATCTGGCTTCACACCTCCCTGCAAAGTGAATGAGAAAATGAGCCTGATTTTGATGTGAATTACAAAGAAGTTCTAGAATGGGAGGTTTTTTTCTTTTCTTTTTTTTTTTTTTAAAAAAAAACATGTTTACTTCCCCCTCCCAAATAGATGCAGTGCATCTAATCTTAGGTTTCAGAATATTTGCTAATAATAAAAGCCCTGAACTTGTTTCTCTCCCTGTAATATTTGGTTAATGAAACTTTGTACAAAAATTAGCTTACATTCCCATAGAGCATCTTGAATAATTGAATGTTGACACGATAATGGTTTAAAGTATTGGTGAGTTGAATGTTGATGAATGTGTATCTTCACTAGGTAACACAGTAGACCCTTTTAGTGCCTGACATGGACACAGTAAATGATGAGAGTAAATTATAAGTTACATAAAAGCATAAAAACCCTATTAAAATAGTAACGGTAAAGATATAGAGAGATAACTGCGGTATTTCTGCATTTCTATAAATGTAGTATGAAGAACTGAGATAGGTTATTAGAAGGAGAAATCTACACCTGATTTAAAATTATGGAAAGTTTAAACTGCTTACACATTATTTTTCACATTAATAAACTTAAAACTTCTCCATAAAACAGATTATAATTTAGGCAAATTCCAACAATGTCCTCCTTGCTAGCCTTGCATTTTTAAGTAATTATATTTGTTACAATAGCAATTGTAAAATAGCAATTGTAAAATATTGAAAAATAAATACATGGGACAAAGGAAAAATTATAGTGCTTATAGTGCCAGGAACAATTTTACCTATCAAGATTTTTGTGTAGTTTCTAAATTTAATAATAATACAGACAAATGAAATACTTTTTCTTTAAACAAAATAAATGTATAGCTTTGATTTGTTTGGCTCAAAATGTTTTTATTTCAGAAAAAAACTGGTTTGTTAAACATTACAAATTTCTAGGTGTTCAGTAATGTATACTTTACCAATAAAATAATTAATAAATTGTATTGTAAATGGTGAGTATCCAATTTTACTTCATTATTCGTCAATCACAACATGAAATTTTATTATTTGACAAATAAATACAGCAGTCCATAGAACGCACATCATCATATGTATCAAATTGGCAAAAAAAAATCTGAAATCCATATAATGGATTTAAATCTATATTTGGATTCTGTAATGAACAGTTACATTTTATTTATACATTTTGTATGACTAATATATTATTATTTGCTGTATCTCAGGGACAGAAAAATGTTCGGGTTCTCTTATCATACTAACAGATTTTTATTTTCCAATATGCAGAGAACTTAATTTCAATTATTTGTTTAAAACTTATTAATACGAAATTGTATTATGAATGTCTCCTCTCAGAGTGTACCATATTAAAGTATAAGGTTTATAAAGTATATTTCCATTCTGACTTGATTGTGCTCTGTTTTAAAATCATCATGATTCAAAAATAAGTAACACGGAGAGACACCATAAAAGTATATATCATATACCTGACGCCAATGAGGGAACCTGATGCCAATGAGGGCATTGCAGAAAAAAAATGAGTGCATTTGTAAGTTTGTTCTTTGTTTACTATCAGCATTATTTTGAATATTTATACATCCAGCAACAGTGCTTTCGGTTTTTAATATGAATTGGCATAATTTGATCAAAGTGAAACTATTTATGCAATACAAAATATTTAATCGTGTTCAATCATTTTCCACAAAACTCAATGAAAATTAAAATGCTTGACTTTATAAGATATAATCCAGCAATGATTTTGCATACCATATAAACAACCCATATGTGTGATGTAAACAATATAGCTTTATCACTATAATAAGACAAAATAAAGTTCATGCCCTTACCCTTTTTTTCCAAGTCAATTAATAATTTGGACTTCTTGTGAAGAATATCACTCACTAATTTTATTTCAATATTTTGGGACAATAATTCTTCCAATTTTTCAAAAATGTGTTGCCCCTATAAGGAAAAGATTTATTTATTTACTTATGTAAAACATTGATATCGTCACCCATTTTAAACCAAACTTCGGACAGTTCACAAGCCCAAAATAAAACAATATATAAAAATGGAATTAAAACAGAAAGGGCTAGATGCTACAATTAAACCTTCCCATGTATCCCACAAGTTTATTCCATGCCAACCTCAGCAGTTGGTGGTAAACCTAGATCTTAAGTCAGACATGTCAAACTAGCGATGTCACGTGACATCGCGCAATGTATCGGGACAGTTTTGCCATTGCTGGCAATGGGGTGGGCGCGGCTTCTGGATGATGCGTCTGGCCTGCGGACCGGCAGTTTGACACCCCTGTCGTAAGTGCTTTTCAAAAGATTAAGGAGGTGGGGAGCTTCTAGACCAGTGGTTTTCAACCTTTTTAATGCCGCGACCCCAACCGGTCGTAAGTCGAGGACTAAACCAGTCGTAAGTTGAGGACTAAACCGGTCGTAAGTCGAGGACTAACCGGTCGTAAGTCGAGGACTACACAACCGGTCGTAAGTTGAGGACTTTCCCTGCCTGGGAGCGCCGTGCATGCGTGGTTCCGCCCCCTGCGCCGGTCGAGGCGTAGCTGGCAAGCGGCAGAGACGGAGCAGGCCGACCACCAGCTGGCCCAGCCCAAGGGAGGTAAGGCACCCGCCAGAAAAGGGGAAAAAATGGCGGACAAAAAAAATGGACAAAAAAATGGCGGACAGCCTTGCTTGGCGAGCCCCGTGAAATGGTCGATCGACTCCAAATGGGGTCCCGACCCACAGGTTGAGAACCACTGTTCTAGACCTTAGGGGGAAGAGTCTCCATAGAACAGAGGTTGCCATAGAAAAGGCACACTTCCTAAGTCCTACGAGATGGCAGCATTTAAAGCAGTGTTTCTCAACCTTGACAATTTTAAGGCATGTGGACTTCAACTCCCAGAATTCCACAGCCAGCAATGCTGGCTGTGGAATTCTGGGAGTTGAAGTCCACATGCCTTAAAATTGTCAAGGTTGAGAAACACTGATTTAAAGGAAGGGACCAGTGTGATCAGCAGGGATTACATTATATATAAAAACAATGTGTTTATGAAACCTGGAAAGCGTAAAATGAAGTCAGAAGAACAGTGGACTACAGAGGAATTTATTTTTGAATGGCTTTGATATGCACATTTAAAAAGAGATTTAATATAGATAAAAAGATAATTGGGAATTGAAAAAGGATAAAATGGACTGTGAAACTGAATTGTGTACAAATGACAAATATGAAATGTATAAACTTTTGCTAAGATTTGAAATGGAAGAAGAGAAAGTTAAACGGAGCATGATACTATACTTCTGTATCAGAAGCACCAAAGAGCTTCTGTGATGAAAGGATCAACCAGTAACATCACCTTCCCTTAGGGGATGCCCAAATGGGATTCTTTCATGTTCCTATTAGGTTGCTCACTGAAGTCTTACCCATCTATCTACTACAGTCCGTTTTCAAATTGTTGAGTCAGCAGAAGCTGGAGGGAGTGATAGGAACTCACCCCGCCACATGACAGCAACCGGGTCTCAAATACGAGCCTGCCGATTGTCAGATCATCAGCCTAACCATGTGAGCCACTGTGTTCCCCAGTGCATGGTAAAATGAGCTAAGAATTTTGCTTATAATATATAGAGATGGATCAACTGGGATAAAATAATTAAAAGGACTGAAAGTCACATTGTGTTACAATTTAAGAGGGAATTTTTACTAAATGATGTACCGTTGGTATATGACACCAGAGAAATAAGTTAAGATGTATAAAAATACCTTTAATCACCATTGGAAATGTGGAAAATATGAAGAATCATTTTAACATGCATGGTAGATTTGTGAAAAGCAAAAAATATTGGATACAAATAAATATAATGATGCAATGAATTCTAAAGACTCACATTCAAATGAAACCAGAATAATGTATACTGGGATTTATGGATAACCAATTAGAAAAGACTTATGGAAGATTGGTTTAGTATATGGTAATTGCAATAAGGCTACTGTATGCAGAATACCAGAAAAATACTGAAATCTCTACAATGAAAGAATGGATTGTAAAGATGATGGAACATGTGTAAATGGCAAAATTGACTGAATTAGGGATATGATAATTATATTTTTTATTAAACACTGGAAATCTTTTATGGATTTTTGCTGAAAATGAAAAAAAATGAATTGATTGTGTATGGATTTGCTGATTAAAAAGGTTGATTATGGGAAGAAAAGAATGGTGATGTAATTTTTTTCTTTGTCTATATTTTCTTTCATGCTTTTCTTACTTTTTCACTTCACCTCATTTTTTCTGTTCTTTAATCTTTATACTAATTCATGTTTAATCTATGAAATAATTTTTAATAAACATTATTTTTTTATAAAAATCAATGTCATTGTATCTATGTGTGTAAAATATACTGTGTTATGTGATAGTGCTTTTATAAGACTTTAAAACTATTGTTTGGGGAAAGGATTTGAAGTTTACAAAGTCAGGAAGATAATAACAAGCAGAATGCTATCTTACATTCCCCTTCAATAAGAACTCTGTGCAAGATGTCAAATTTTAAGCCAAAAAGTTAAAATGATTGGAAGCCTTTATACTATCAGAAAAATCAGTGAGCAATTTTGAAAAGCAATTACATGCTAAATTTTGACAGTATGGCAGTTTGGCATGGAGATCGCAAACTATATTACTTCTAAAATTCATCTTATGTACTCTGACTTTTTTTAAAAATTGCAAGGTATGATAACATTGCAAGCTTCTGATTACGTTAAGCTGCTAATCAGCATTTTAGAAAATGCATAGACAGAAACTTGAATTTGGTGGTGGTCCCTCTACTGAATCCAGAAAAAGCTTTGATATGATACAATTACATTTTTTTGAGCATGCCTATAAGTTCTTAAGGCCGTGGTGAGGAGAAGCAGGCTTTCCCCCAACAAAACATAGTGACATTGTGTTTGGAAGCCATCTGACTCTAGAGAAACACTGTCTGTAATTCTAGACACAGCCATAATATACAATGCAACACACACAAGTGGAACAAGCTTGTACAGGTGGTCCTTGTCTTATGAACACAGCTAAACCCCAAATTTCCATTGCTAGGCAAGACGGTTGTTAACTGAGTTGCTGATATAAATACATGACTGAAATTCCCATGAACTTATGGGGAAGAATAATTGCTATTAAATGAATATAATTCTAGATTTATACACAGATACAAAGAGAGATCCCTTAGTTTGGGATGGATAGATACTGAGATATTTTTTTCTATTTAAATCGCAATTTCTGTACAAAGAAGATTTAGCTTTCTAGATGTCCATCTTTCACCCTGGGGTATGAATTGAGAACTATTTAAATGGAATCTAAATGATCTTTCTCGAAAACCATTATGTGCATAGCTATAATGTTAACACTTGATCTCGCCAATATTTCGGCAGGGGCTTGGTTGTTCTTTTACCAAAAATTCAGTTTTTGCAACAGCAAAGGTTGCAAAAACTGATTTTTTTTTCAAGGCCTGTTTGGCTTATTTTGTGATAGTTCATTCTCTGTTTATATGAAAAACTGACAAACTGGAACTATATTCATTTAAAAATTGCAGGTAAATCCTTCTTAAGAGTGTTAGAGCAAAAAGTAGTACTAATGTTTGGAATCATCTTAATTCCTTATAAATATATTAATATGCTAAATGCCAGAGTGTGGAATAAACAAACATTCAATTAAAACATCTTTTGACTTCACAGTTCAAATCTGAATTATTAGCAACTCCTAAACCTCTAAATCACTTATTATATTGGAAAGTGTTTTGGAAGAGTCTAAACCTTCCAAATTCCTCAGTCCATTTGGATTAGATAGGCTGTAAATACAGTATTTTAAAACAAACAATCATACTGAATATCTGATAGACACCTGAACAATTTTAGATAGATATTTGCAGTACTTTTTTTCTAAAAAAAAAAAAAAAAAAGATGCCGGAACTCACACACGTCATACAACCCGCCTTGCCTACCCTACAAGGTTCCATCCAAAAAAGGTGCCGGAACTCCGTTCTGGGCGTTCTATGAGAAAAAAAGCCCTGGATATTTGTAATTTACAGGAATTTTGAATTATGGAGCAGGGACATCCTACTTTAACCAATTTGTGGTCTTATATTTAAAAAATATTAATTACATTGCTTATAGCCTTAACTTGAGACTAATTCATCAAATATAATTTTTCATAAATGGTATTGATGTTTTTATAAAAATAAACAATGTAGACAATAAAATTTCCTTCTCATTACTATGAGACTTCACAAACCACACAAAAATCACATTTGCGTTATGTTAGAAATACTTTTTGTTCTAAATATAGGAAAAAATAAGACTGTTTAAAATTGCTGTGATAAACTAACATATTACTAAAGAACAAACAGAAAGGAATTTCACTGAGAAAATGGGTATTATTTATCCTTTATTGCAACCTTCTCATCCTCATTAAATAACAATTCCCAGAATCCAACTGGCATCTTTGCAATCTGAGAAAGTGTCAGGATAGTTTATTAGAGTATGTAAACTAATTTAGTAATTTTGAAAGAGATGTCTTTAAAAAGAACTTTATTTTCTCTCTAAATGCATATGAAAAATATCATTATAATAAAACATGAAAAAGCCCATGATCAAGTTAGGAAACTCTTTATAATCTGATATCACTGTTTTCAGTATTAAACTTATATGATATGAAATATTATTAGTTACTCTGAAAGACTATTCTACAGGCAATTGCTTCAATCTCACAATGAGAATAACCAGTAATTATTTTCTTATATAAATAAACCCTGAAGGATTCAGACACAGGCAAGAATGAATTGTAAAATGTACACCAAGCAGACAATTAGACTTGAAAAATTTTAAAAATTTACCTGCCATGGAGTTGGATGACTGTGACTGAGGTTCCATTGGGAAGATACTATGTCAACAGATGCTTTAGCCATATTAAGTAAATTCATCCATCCCTGGAAAAGAGACAAATGGGATGGTGCACTGTCTGAATAGTTTATGCCTTCAGGAATATTTTCCACAAGAGTAACTCTGAGAAGACACAAAGAAAACAAAACAGATTTTCAAATGTTCCCATTTCAGAAATGCATCAGTTCCCTGGGGGCTTTTTTATGAAAAGTGGGAAGGTGGAATCTTTGATCTCTGCCTGTCAAGGCTGTTCAAATCAGTATAAAGATTTATTGCCAAACTTAAGCTCTTTACAAGAATCTGACCAACTGGCAGTCAAGGGAAATGAACGGGAGATAAGAAAGGCATTCAAGGTAGGCTGGACATAGATCTCTTGGGGGCCTGCAGGTATTCATGACTTATGACACGTTTGACCCCTCCCTTGGGTTCAGCCTGGTCTTCTTCTACACTGCCTTGACTGAAGATTTGGAGTTTGGATATGGGGGGACTTATGATACATTATTCTGCATACATTACTCCGCACATACTGTACTTGTATCTCTGAAAAATCCTAGCCTTCCTTCTTGTTATTCCATATTTTGTTCCCAAATTAGCATTAATGATTGCAAATGCTATCTGCTTTCAGTTTTAAATATGTTTAGGATTATAGAGAACAGTAAGCTAGTTATATTAGGATTTATATTTGCCTTTCAATTAGTATAGTGCTGCTTAACTTAAATGGTAGTATGGATCTCTAACATCTCAAGATACCAACCTTTACTAATCTTGCTACACATTCTATTGGTAAAATCAGTGATTATGTGGAATGTAAACAAATATTTTATGTGATCTTTCATTAAATCATTGTCCAAAATCTCAAGAAAACTAAATTCAAAGTTTCTATAGAAGCAAAGACACTTGGCCATGGGTTTATTCATAGCTTAATAATTCTTTGAACTGAATCATTCTTATCCTTTAGTTGTGGAATTCACTAGGCATCCAGCTGTAAAGGTGCTGCTTTTTATTTATTAATTTATTACTTTTCATCTGATAGATCATCCATAAATTACATTTGTTAGTATTAAACACAAGAATGTGACATGAATTCCCAGTTAACAGTATATTAATATTAAAACATTTTAAAATTGATTTTATTTTTTAAAGTTAAATGACTTAAATTTTAAAAAATGTTAAAGTTCTATTATAGTATCTGTTTGAAAATAAAATCTAAAATGTATTGAAGTATAATTTCTAAAGAGATTCTGATACCCAGTGCACATAGCACTGAGTTAGATAGACCAATTGTTTGATCTCTATCTTCCAAGGTGGACCATCTCCCAGAATAAGATTTTAAAAGCAATGAGATAATAATAGAAACAAAAAACACAGGGTCAAGTTTTGCATCATATTTTCACTATGAGACAAAAAAATATTTTTCCATCAGAAGAAATTTTGTTGTAATAAAAAATTTTCTGGTTAAGTGGCAATCGATTAAGAATGCAAATTGCTTCTCGGGAGAAGTGTGACTAATGATTAATATATTGCAAGAAAGATAAATATGAGCAACAAAAAAAGTCAATCAGGTCAAGGGCATCTTTACTGCAAAACACACTAAAATAACATAGTGAAACTGACAAAATATCAAGGTATGTCTTGGTCCTTGACAGAGAAAATATAGAGTGAGCACGTTATAAATAAATGGTGAAAACTATAGCAAGTAGATGAATGCCTATATCTTGGTGAAATGATTATTAAAGATATTATTAATGAGAAATTTAAAAAGTACAAATATTGGTAAAGTTGTGGTGGGTAATATGTGGTCTGTTATGATGAATGATTGTTTATCAAAAAGAGTGAAAATGGCACTGTATGACAATATACTTCTTCCAGTACATTAAATAAAAATAAGAGCTGGATATATCCGGAAAAACATAAATATAAACTGAATGTACTGTATAACAAGAAATGTATTTGCTGTAAATGTATTCTAAGCATGTAAATGAATTTAAATGTACTTAAAAAGTATTAACAAAGAAGAGGAAGTGAGGGGGAGTGAGTGAGAGAAAGAATAAACTATGAATAGTAACTAAATGCATATGGATATGAGCTAAGAAATACAAAAGAAATATGTTGAGGTGGTTTGGTCATGCTGAGAGAATGAATGAGAATCCTACTCCAAAATAGGTTGAGAGGAAGGGGAAAAGTGAAAAATGTGAGAAGTTAATGAAGAAAATATGAAGTGGTTGCAGTATAGATATGCTGCAAACAATGACAGTTTGAAAGGACAGGGAAGTATAATGAGATATATAGTGAATGTGTTGGTGTAAATTAGATTATGCTATGTTTCTTTTTCTTATCTCAGATCTTTAATTTCTTTGGCTTAGTATTTTTTTTTTTACCCTTTTCTGCACTTTCCCTACATTGTTTATCCCAAAATGGAATACGTGATAGGTATGTATCCAGTATCACCTTGATCTAGAAACCTGTGTAGAAAGAGGAACAAACTTATAGGGTATGGAAAAGCCAGGAGTAAAGAAGAAAATGCATTTTAGCACTATCTAGTTTCCTATACCCATCAACTCTAAATAAGTAATGAAAGAAGAAAAAGATGCCCAGATTACAATCTCCCTGCCCTTCGAGTGTAATAACTCTCCCACACATTAATCTACTAATAGGAAACAGAAATGAAAGATTACATATCTACTGAGCCTAGCTTCATTCTTTTTGCTGCGCTTTTTCAAAACTATCTATTTAAGAATATTAAGGTTTAGAAGGATTATGGGCAAATAACAGTCTATGATCAAAAACTTTCCTGTTAAGAGATTGCCTTACCTAATATTGTTTGGTGAGGACATCTAGACAGGGTCGGCTGAAGGTCTTTCCTTGGCAAGAGGAGCATGGATCAGAAGGCCAGACACATTCTTCAAGAGATGTGTTTGGCCTTCTTAATTCTAACATTAAGGAAGATTTTCTTTTATAAGCAGAATTTTGACACCTATGTGCATTAGGAAGCCATTATAAATTTTAAATAATACTATGCATTTTAAATGAGTTTCAACTGAAAGAATTTTTTGGATGACAGTAAGACAATACTGTGAGGATTAGGTGTTCAGCAGAGTAGAATAGAATATTGTAACAGAATTGGAAGGGACCTTGTAGGTCATCCAGTCCAACCCCCCCCCAAGCAGGAGACCCTACACCATTTCTGACAGATGGCAGTCCAGTCTTTTCTTGAAAGCTTCCAGTGATGAAGCTCCCACAACTTCTGAAGGCAATCTGTTCCATTGGTTGATTGTTCTCCTTATTTCTCCTTATTTCTAGGTTGAATCTCTCCTTGATCAGTTTCCATCTGTTATTCCTTGTCTGGCCTTCAGGTGTTTTGGAAAATAGGTTGATCCCTTCCTGATGGCACAAGGGAAAAAACTGCCCCTGTGTCTAGTTGCTTTGGCATGCAATGCCCTACAGTGGCGTTCTGAGGGGAGGAGTTGAACTTATAACTATGGCTGCACCTGATACCCGTGATATTAGGACTTGTGCAAATGGCAACTCAAGGAGGAAAATTTTCTGAAGGCTTTATGGTCCTGAAGCCCATCGCTGAAATTTATTTAAAAAAACCATTTCCAAGACATTTTTCAAAATGCTGGTCATTAGCTACTCATCCAGTTGGTAATGGAGAATTTTGCACGGCTTACTGTATCTCCTGGCTTGGGAAAATGAGGTGGAGTTTATTGCAGTTGCTTCTAAGACAGGGGAGGGGAGTCTGAGAAGAGTCTTTGCAGTGGGATAGTTCATTTGGTATCAGTGAATTGCTGAGTGTGAGAGTAATAAGTGGGTGAGAAGGTAGAAATATATGTGGATGAATGGATGGATATGTGTGTATGTATTCAGAAGTTACTTGAGAGCACTGAGAATATATACTAATTGAGAAAAGATTTTAAACATTCTGAATTCTTACCAAATTAAGAACAAGACAAGGAACACTAACACATTTTATCACGTATTACTGAAATACAAAAATGCAAATGTGAATGAAAAGAAAAGTCTATTGTCAATATATACAAAAACGTATTTCTCTTTGGATAATAGAAAGGTGATGAGTCATGGAGAGTGTTGATGAATACCATTTAAAGAAAACAAATCCTTATAAGCCATGTGGTTAACCTGTTTATTGTTTCCTAATGCCAAAAATGTCATGGGGATCTATGGTTACTCACCTCCTTTGTTACCTAACATGTGAAGGTGCATCAGTCCAGCAAACCATAAAATAAACAGCCCAAAGACAGCTAAAATTCCAACATACAGCAAGACAGAGGACTACAAAGTAGAATAAGCGAAGATAAAAGGGAAAAACTGCAATTTATAAAATGTGCTTGGGAATACATATACTGTACTGTATTACAGTGGGTATTTCTGTAACACAAATGCCAAATTTCATATTACTTTTATCAAGGCTTTCTCCCTTCTGGATACATGGAATCACTTATTTTCAAGAATTATTTGAATATAACATAACATAACATAACATAACATAACACTTCTGATATGAAAAAATATGTTCTATGCATAGCTCTCAATATAATTCTCACTTGCACAAAATGCATGTTTTTTTGTGCTCTCTGAGTTTGGTTGTTTGCTTGTAGATGTTTCATTAGGTTAGCAATAATGTAGCATCGGTAGGTAACATTAGCAATTATTATGTTACCTAGGTGGATAATGAAACATCTTCAAGCAAACAACCCAACTCAGAGGGCACCAAGATTCCACAGTACAACTTTTTTTTTTATTGAAAATTTTATAACATTTTACAATATAAATCCCTCCCTCAAACCCACCCTTCCGCCCCCCTCCCTCCCCCCCCACTTCCCAGAGCCAATCACAGGAATAATAATAAAATAATCATACTCTAAATAATTTTAAACAACTATAAAAATAATAAATCTATAACCTCCTTTAACTCTATCTGAAAACTGTTAAAATAACAAATCTGTAACCTCCTTTAACTCTCTTTTCAACAGATATATAATTAATAAACACGATAATAATAGTATCATATTAATAGTTAAAATTAAAAATAAGTACTCTAAAATTCAATTAAGATTCAATTAAACGCAATAATATTAATATCTTATTAAGAAATAAAAAATAAAACTAAATCATTTAAGCAACAATAACATTCTGGACTTCACTAAAAAAAAACAACACCACTCTTTTAGACCCATATCCAATTAATAAACACACTAATAATAACATCATACTAACAATTAAAAATAATAATAAGTAAACTGTTATAACTTTTAAACAACAATAATGGTCTAAAATTCATAATCTACTCTATTATTAATAAGTTGCTCCCCACTAAAAAAAAACCCCACTCTTTTAGACCCATATCCAGTTATTAAGCACACTAATAATAAAATCAAACAACAATAATAGTCTAAAATTCATAATCTACTCTATTATCAACATAATAAATTGCTCCCCAAACAAAATCCATCAAAGAAGAGAAAAAAAAACAAAACATCCTTTCACAGCCTTATTCATTCTTCTTGCAGTTAGATTAAAAAACAAAAAAAAAATTTCTTATTTCCCAAATTAATATCTTAGTTCATATGTCCACATTTTTAAATACTCTCTTTCTTGCATCTATAAGCTGCACGGGTCATTCTCTAAGTTTTCTGATCACCTCTAACTTGTTACTTAGTTTCATCTTGATCTTGTGATTTTGTCGCACTTGATAATAGTATAACTCCTTCAACCACTTAATCTTCATAAGTTCCTTCCTTCCTGGTACCTTGTCGAACAAAAGGGCAGAATCTTTTCTTCTTCTAAACACTTTAAGTGGTATTTTCTGCTTATAAAAAAGCTGAATGATTCCATTACGAATTGCTTTTCTAGAAGAGTAGATAACAACATCTCTTGGAAGGTTTTTCTGTCTTGCAACCCATAAATTAATTCTATAATTTTTTTTACATTTCTCTCATAATATCTTTGGGCTGACAATTCAGAACCATAACCAAATCTGCTGCATCCTCTTCCTCCGATTTCTCTTGAGGATTTTTCTCTTATTATCGAAGCATATTCCAATTCTCTATATTGTGACATAACGACCTCATTTTGAATTAAGTCCACTTTTTCCCCCATTTCCAATTCAAATTCCAAACTTTCAACATATTCCTCTGCTTCCTCGTCCCATCCATCAACACATTCTTCATGACATGCTAAGCCTTGAGAGGCAGACAATAGATCTTTTCTCATCTCTACATTTTTCTCTTCAGATTTCTTATCAGTAAGTTTCTCCATATCCATTCTAATCTGTCTTACAATGTCTTTAAATACATCCTGTATCTCTTTCAATATAAATGCTGAAGTTAGGGGGGAAGGCGGAGGCACATCAAGTTTTGGTTGCTGTGATGTTAAAACAGCTGCAGAGGAGATCGTACTTTTCTGAGAAACAAAAAATCCCACACGTTTAGAGGCCATTTTACTTTTCTCTTTCAAAGAATCTTATAAAAATCTTAAAAGAAAAAATCTAACAGTCTTATAAGAACCTCAAACAACAATGGAGTAGGAGTACTTGCACAAACAATCCAAAGTAGCTAAATCTGTTACAATAAAATAATCCAAGAGAAAGTTTCCAAAGAGTAAAAGTCTCATGTATTTCCAAAAAACGAAAGTCTCATAAGTTTCAATCAAACGAAAAGAAACGCCCTTCCGCAGCCATATTCCTTCTTCTTCAAATTAGAACAAATACAAAATAGATTCCAGAGTTAAAGTCCCATTTCGAACAGTTTTCAAAAAATCCTGTTAGGCTCTGTCTGCATGATAGGTGTACTCACAGTCATTAATTTCCTAAAACAGCAGAGATTGGATGCGCGTCTGGCTTCGTTCTATTGAACGAAGGAGCCCAAAGCACGGAGAAGTCCCCGACTCTGGGGGAGCTCACCTAGCCCTCACAGCTGGAAAATGCGAAGGCTAAGGAGCTCTACCCCTATCGGGGAAGCTCGCCCCCTCCCCTTTGCCCGGGGAGGGGGATTGAGCCGCGGAACAGCTGTTCCTGTGGCTCTAACGTGTCCTCGGGGCAGGCAGCCTCGAAAGGAAGCTGCCATCGGCGCTGCAATCCAACCGGAACCCCACAGTACAACTTTGATCTGTTGATATTCTCTTTTATGGCACAGTTTATTGTTTTAAACAGAAGGTCAGCATTTCATTAAAAATGCTCTTTTTCTTAGAAAAGGAAGGAAAAAACATATAAATATCAAATTTATACGTAGTGCAAGAAGATAATTTGAATTAACAAATAAAAGACACGCATACATTTATAATTTTAAAAGAAAAAGATAGGAAGAAATTTTTTTAAAAACTAAAAAACTAAAAAATATTCTTGTCCACATTTCAAAATGTAGGCACTTGATTTTATGCTACTTTATTATCTATTAATTTAAACACATGAAATCTAATTTCAGCTCGTATGAATATTAGTGTGCATTGCTTTTTAGTGTTGTTGTGCATGATAATGTATACCTTATTTATCTATAAATTACTTTCTCTATAAAATGGTAAACTACCTGTCATTCAATACGAAACCCAGAACAGAATACCTAACACTATAACAAAATAATATCAAAGTTAGTTATCTTATAAAAGATCTTATAAAATATTACAAGGTAAGAAGCATAAAATAACCAAAATATCTCAAGAAATGATGTAATAAAAATGACAAAAGTAAGGATGCAAACTTTGACATAACACAAACACCTGCTGGCCCTTATTTACAAAGTTTATAAATAATTTGAATGAGTCAAAGGCTCTATGTCAACGCTGCTAACATTGAATATTCTTGCTTTGGCAAAATATGCAGAACTGTCTGGTATTTTTAGAGTTAACTTAGATGATGCTGGGAGGGGAGGAGAAAGAATGTGTGTGGGGAGTAATAATAATAATAATAATAATAATAATAATAATAATAATAATAATAATAATAATAATAATAATAATAATAATAATAATAAAGTTGGAAGGGACCTTGGAGGTCATCTAGTCCAACCCCCTGCTCAGGGAGGAAACTCTATACCATTTCGGACAAATGACTGTCCAGTCTCTTCTTAAAAACTTCCAGTGTTGGAGTAATTAAGATAAAGAATACTTGGGCTACAGAACGGAGGTGAACCTTTGCCCTTTGGGCTGATTGGAAAACGTGATTTATGACTACAAAATAGAGGAGGGGAATAGGCTGGAATGTTATGTGCAGGGGAGGAGAATTCAGATCTTGGCATCCTCCATGCCGTGTGCTGACACTGTCTTTACATGATTAAAGACTTTTTAGGATAAACAATGCCTGGAAGTTCTTTGAAGTGTTCCATTAGTCAGAACCTTGACACTCTATGTTTAAATGGATACATTACTTCTAAAATTCATTTTCCTCTATAAGCTTTGCTAGAAACATTCTGAACTATGTTCAGAAAAATACATTTGAAAACATGGTTAACTAAAGAATCATGCCTGCAGGTAAATCACATTTTAAATATGAGACATACATTATATTCACCTTTATTTCTGCTATTCATTGGATGTTTGTTTATGTTAATATGAGAAAAAAATATAATATGACCATGCAATCTGATCAATTTATACCCACATTTAAAAATGTTCTCTATTGAGCTTTGGGTTCAAATGGATGATATTGTCAAATTAGAGATTATTTCAAAATTCTGACATTCACATTACTCTTACAAATGAATTGCAATTCACCTTGTTTTTGTACCTCTAAAGAAAGTTTTAAACTTTCTTTCTATGTATCTTTTGCATCACAGCAGCCATTTATCCCCAAAAAAGAAGCTTTGTTTGTTACCTCTTACCGACAGTTATTTTGACAGTTTTTTTCTGTAAGTCCATATTCATCTTCTCCAACAATATCCACAGCTGAAAATATCAGTGCAACCAGAATTGCAAAGCAGCAAACCAGTGCAAAAATCACGATGCATTTTTGCTGGGACTGAAAGACATTAGAAGAAGGAATTGAGGTCAAAACAGTCAAGAATCTTTCCAGATATTGCAAACACTATATAATTTAGTCTAAAAATATTTTGTTTTGATCTAAAAATTTCTCAAATTTTATATCAAAAAGATACATCAAAAAAGGTAAAGCATCATCTTGTTTTTGACTATTTTATCACAACCATGTTAACACTTTTTTTTTTTACTATACATCATGTATGCCATGATATGGACAAAATGCTTGGACCTTATCCTAACTTTAGAGAAAAATAGACTGCTGAAGAATTGACAAAAACACAAAAACCCTCACTTTCAGGTTATTTTGAAATAAACATAATAAATAATGCTAATAAGAGTAGCCATGGTATGCATAAAGAATGACTCCCATTCCATACTAAAATTCAAAGCACATCTGCCTTGGATGGATGGACTATTATTGCCTTACAGCTTATCATTATTGAGAACTCCACCCACTCATTAGAAATTTGGTAAGAAAATAAGGGCTGCCACTTGACGAAATTTAATTTTTTTGGGGGGGGAAGGAAAGTACTGATGCTGTGTTGTATATTGCCATGTAACCCCTTCCATTTTTTTACTCACCCTTTAGATTTCTAAGACAAATAATTATACGTCCTAAAACCTACTGGTGAAAGATCTTATGTTCTATTTCATATCAAAACTACTAAATATAGCGTAGCTGCTGCATAGTAAACTATGCAATTTCTTCAAACAAGAGCTCATCTTATTTTACAATCACAAATTATGCAAAATGACAATGAAAAGCATTTTACTTTTTCCCAATAGGAAATTAACATCTCAATCCATCTGAATCTAATTTTAGGCAAACATATGTACCAAAAACCTATGTGTTAGGATACACATCTAGAAATTAAATATAGATAAGTGGCCACCTGAGTCAGTCCTTAGAAAAGTATCAGGATCCAAAGACCCAGCCTTAATTCCTTCCAGTAAAATGATCCATCCAGAGAAATCCTGGGGAAGCAGTCTCAGCCATTTATCTCTGTCACGTGCCATAGCAAAGTCCATGGAATTCCGGAGATGACTAACAATCAAATGAATTTGATAATGATAAATATTGTCAGCCCACACTATATGCCATCTAATCAGCCAGCAGGATGGGGAATGGTGCCATCCTTTGGCCACCCTTTGACCAAATGGCCAATTAAAAAAACAGATTAAATTCAGCGTTAGCCTCAGCAACCCAAGAGATCCAGTCAGCCCTCTACCTTAGATGCTGGGCCAATTATAGTGATAGCCACAGGCCACAAAAGGGGAAAAAAAGTCTCTATGCTCAGAGGATACGTCCAGATTCTTTTGGGTAGCACTGCCCTCTACAGCCTCTCCACAACCTCCAACAATGATGCAGCTTGATCTTCAGCAAGTAAACAACCTGAAAGCCTCTCATGGGAACACGGCAAGTTCCACTGCAGCAACCAAAAATTGTCCCAAGAATCTCTCAGAGTTTGGAACCAGTACCCTAAAAATATATCAGATAACAAAACATAACTTCCAAAACAAACCAGCCAAAATAATAAAAAAATCCTCCATAATTTAATATAAACTAAAAAAACCCTCTCTTTCACTGAAACCAGGTGACCTCCATGATGCCATCTTAACAATTAAATATAGTAATAGACGTAATTGAAGTAATCTATGTACTCTTCCTGAAATCTGATAAAAGAAAAGAATTAAATAATATACAAGTAAGAGAGCCAGTTTGAAGATCATAGGTTCTAGTCCCACCTTTGCAATAAAGCCAGCTGGGTGACCTTAAGCCAGTTATTTTCTCTCAGCCCTAGGAAATGATAAATCATTTCCAAAAATATATATTGCCTAGTCCAGGCAGTCACCAGGAGTCAACATTGACTTGAAGATGCATACATAAGTACATTGAAGAATCTCTGGACAACTATCCTAGTGGTTTCATGTTAGTGCAAATAACTCTGGAGAAAAAATTAAAAAGTATAGATCCCCAAGCTGAAATTTGTTCTTTTAAACTTAGATTTAAAATTTAAAAATCAGTTTAGATGGCTTCCTTCCTTTTGTTCAACCATGAATCAATTACTTGTTCTTCCAGCTCTTAATGATAATTTCTATTTTAAATATAAATACCTCATTCCACAGAAATCACCAATTCTAGTCAGTTTCTCTAAGATATATATTTATTTGAAATGATTAGGACCCTTAGCCATATTTATGCGGATATATACAATACCATACTAATATAGCCTTCCCCCATCTGCCATGTTCTTGCGGTATTAGACCTGCTAGCTGGAAACAGAGAAATTACCATCCTAATACATCAGGAAAGATCTAGCTTGGAGGAGATTGGCCTGATGTATTTATTTTGATAGCAGGACAGAAGACATAATAAATTATATTGCAAATGAACTTGGATTGTTTTTCAAATGCACACCACACATCTCCCCCCTCTATAGCTAAGTGTTATCTGTAGAGAAAACTGCCATCTGTGTACTGAAATAATTTCTTTCTTTCAACCTCAATTCTCTAAAGCTATCCAGCTCTTATTCAAAGCAGAAATTGAAAGATTGAACACTGCTTTTGGGAATCAGTTAGTGAATTGAAATAAACTGGAATGTGTTACTTCACATCAGAAGAGCAATAGATCTTCTACCGTGAATAAGAAAACAGAAGACTAGAGTAGTTATCATTGTTAACAAAAGGATGTCAAAATTAATATTCAAATATTAGCCCCCAAAATGACAGAATGATGTCAATTCAAGTCCAAGGCAGCTTGGTGATGCTAGATGTGTTCCAATCACAAATATGAAGTAAACAGAAGATGAACAATTCTGTGTAATTTGCAACACCATGTCAATACCACACCAGCAAGAAAAAAGATAACATGCTAATTATAGCAGACTGGAATGCTTAACCTGGAAGGAAAATATCATCTGAAATAAAGCAGACAACAAACAAATGGTTCTGTCAATTAAATCCAATATTTGTAACAGATTCCTTCTTTGAACAACCTAAAGCAACTACCTTCTAACAACTTCTTCATATGGGTATCACTAGACAAAGTGGAATCAAATATACTCTACAGCAGGGGTGTCAAACTCAATTTCATTGAGGGCTGCATCAGCATTGCGGTTGCCCTCAGGGGGCCAGGTGGATGTGGCCAAGGTGGGTGCAGCCTACTGGGTGGGCATGGATGGAGTGGGTGTGGCCTACTGGGTGGGCATGGCCAGCTCTACATCATTCGCGTCAAGGGTGCCTGTGGGGGCCTGGGCAGGAATGGGACAGATCTGAGGGTCTCTGGCAGAAGGGATGGGATCAGGGCAAGTGCCAAGGCATGGTTCACTGGAGGAGCCTCACTGTTCCTCTCAGGACATGCGGGGGGGCTGGATGATGGTACGGGCTGCCCGGAGCCCTGGGCAGCAGAGGTCAAATGCCCAGCCTGGCTTTTGAGCACCCGCGGCATCAAGCCCAGCCCCACTTCCCCAAGGCTGCTACTCAAGGGTCTCCTGGTTCCTCGCTGTTTCCAGAGAGCCTTGTGGAGCTAAGACTGAATGTGTTTCAGCATAGATGGCCACCACCACAAAATTGTACATTGGCTCCCGGCTGGCCTAGGCCAGGGCCAAGGGAGAGGGGGCCGTTCCCTCACTGTTTCCAAGATGGCTTCGTGGGCCACATGAAACTACTTCGCGGGCCGCATCTGGCCCCCGGGCCTTCTGTTTGACATGTCTGCTCTACAGTATATGCAAAGATGGAGAAGTTCTGTTCAGTCAGCAGAAGCCAAATCAGGCGTTGCCTGTGAATCAGGCCTTTAATTTCTTGCAAAACCAAAACTCAAACTAAAGAAAACAAATAAGGTCACCAAATTCAAAGAAACAACATCAACAATGTTTCCTTTGATTGTGCAGTGAAAATAAAGAATAAATTTAATGGATTAGATTTGATAAACTGAGTGTTTAAAAATCTCTGGGCTGAAATTTATAACATTAATAAACATATAAAAAATTACTGCATAGGCTACTATAACAAATTGTGAACCGCTCTTAAAAACATAGGTGTACTGGACCAATTGAACAATTAATATGATAACCAGGAAACTTCTTACAGCAATTAAGGGAGCAATTACATCAGAAGCAGAAAAGTACTAAAGTTGTACATGATGACCTAACTTATTTAACTTACATGCAGAATATGTCATGAAAAATGCTGATTAAAAAAAAATAAAAATTGTAATTAAAATTTCTGGAAGAAATATCAACAACCTTAAAAAGCTGTTTATACAACTATGATGGCTGGAAGTGAGGAAGACTTAAGGAATTTCTTCTTGAAGATGAAAAGAACAATGCAAAAGCTGGTCTGCTGCTCAATGGTTTTTTTAAAAAAAATATTAAAAAATAAAATTATGCCAACAATGGATATAAGCAGAGAAGAAGTTGATGCTTATCTTCCTAGGCTCAAAATTCACAGGGATGGTGACGGTGTAGCCATGAAATGAAAAGACATCTGCTACTTGTGAGAAAGATGACAGATCTAGACAAAATATTCAAGTGCAGAGACATCACACTGACAATAACAGCATGAATTGTAAAGACTATATTTTTCCCAATTGGAACATATGGCTGTGAAAACTGTACCATCAGAAAGGCCAAGAAAGGATAAATTAATGCCTTTGAATTATGGTGCTACAGCAAAATAGTTGAGAATACTTTGGACCATAGGAAGCAAAATATTGTAATACTAAACAACATAACACTGGATTGCTTGCAAGAAGCACTAATAAGGATAGTGATGTTTAAATATTTTAGAACCATAATGCAAAGGCAAAAGACTCAAAGAAAAGCTCAATGCTTGGGGGAAAATATCAAAGGAAATTCATGGAAGACAAGGTTGCTAGATACAATCACTGATGACACAAACGTGAATTACAACAAAGAAACAATTATTGGCAGATAATCCTG
>NW_015388438.1:0-15044 GCF_001527695.2 Protobothrops mucrosquamatus
CCACTGCTAATATCTTCCCAAGACGACTGCAGGGACCTGTCAAAATGGAACAGAATAATAGAGTTGGAAGGGACCTTGGAGGTCTTCTAGTCCAACCCCTCGCTCTAGCAGGAGACCCTGTACCATTTCAGACAAATGGTGTACCATTTCAGACAAATGGTTGTCCAGTCTCTTCTTAAAAATCTCCAGTGATGGAGCATCCACAACTTCTGAAGGCAAGCCATTCCACTGATTAATTGTTCTCACTGTCAGGAATTTTCTCCTTAGTTCTAGGTTGGATCCCTTCTTGATAATTTTCCACCTGTTGCTTCTTGTCCTGCCTTCAAGTGCTTTGGAGAATAGGTTGACCCCCTTTTATTTATGGCAGGTCCTTAGATATTGGAACACTGCTATCATGTCATTCCTACTCCTTCTTTTCATTAAACTAGACATACCCAATTCCTGCAGTCATTCTTCATAGGTTTTAGCCTTCATTACGAATCAACACTGACTCAAAGGAACCCCCCCCAAAAAAGCCAAATACAAATATGAACCTGGGATGCTGCAACCACTGTTGGTGACCAAGTAACCAAATTTTGATCAGGTGACCATGGGGAGGTTGCAATGATTGTAAGTGTGAGGACCGGCTAGTCACTTTTTTCAGTGCTGTTGTAAGTTCAAATGGTGACTAAACAAATGGTTGTAGGTTTCAGGACTACCTGTATTTACTGACTCAAGGAGGAATTGGCAGTGACTGATCTGCAATTTTAAGTTGCCACCATAGAAGTTGAGTCAATGTCTGGCTAAGAAAAAAAAAGATAGAGAAATATTATTACCAAATCTGGAAACAAGTGCAGAAAAGAACAATGAGGTTGATTTAGGCAGCGAAAATTAAATTTAAGAGACTGTCAAAACTGGGTGGAAACAGGATAGAATTTTTAACTATCTGCAGAGATAGGGCAGAAAAAAAAAGACAAAGCTGTTTTCTATCATCTCAGAGTGCAGGATCCACAATCATAGATTATGCAAGAAGGCAAATTCTGGTTAAATGTCAAAAAACATCCTAATAGTAAGAGCAATTTGATTATGGGCTAAATTACTGAGCGAGGGAGAGGGTCAGCCCTTTGAGGTAGACTGGACCTGATCACCAAAGTTAGGAATTGGGGTCTTGCAAATCTGAATGTCCCTCCATGCCTAAAGAGAACTAAGGAGGGTCCTGTCTAAGACTCTTTCTCAAATTGCATTCCTGCTTTGAACTTAGGTTTCTCTTATCTGATTGTTGCCTTGGCTGTGGCTCTTCCTCCTGTCCTGAAGGTTATTCTCACAGTCCATTACAGGCCATCTTCATTTTACAACAGTTCATTTAGGGACTGTTCAAAGTTACAAGGGCACTGAAAAATGTAACTTATGACCGTCTTTCACACTTACGACCGTTGCAGCATCCTGAGGGTCACGTGATCAAAATTCAGACGCCTGGCCACGGGATCATGTTTATGATGATTGCAATGTCCAGGGGTCATGAGATCACCTTTTGTGACCTTCTGACAAGCAAAGTCAACGGGAAAGTCAGATTCAATTAACAACCTTGTCTCTAACTTAACAACTGCAGTGATTCACTTAACAACAGTGGCAAGAAAGGTTGTAAAATGTGGCAAAACTCACTTAACAATCATCTCACTTAGCAACACAAATCTGGGGCTCAGTTGTGGTTGTAAGTGGAGGACTATCTGTACAGAGAGGTTCCCCTTAGTTGATTGTGTTCAGGCAGATGATGGACAGCCATCGCTTTCATTTAGATACCTCCACTGAGTGGTAGGTTGGCCACAATACCCTAAATGGCTCCTACGAGATCGTGGGTCTATGTCCTTTTTGATTGATGGATAGTGAGAATAGCCAGGAAGATGTACTGTTCTGTAAAATTGTATAGGCTCCACTGAATCCCAATGCAGATAATGTTGGAAGGATTACACTAGGACAGGGGTCTTCAAACTTGGCCCTTTTATGACTTGTGGACTTCAACTCCCAGAATTCCTCAGCCAGGCATGCCTGGGGCGTGCCTGGCTGAGGAATTCTGGGAGTTTGAAGACCCCTGCACTAGGATGACTTGCATAATGTAGCTCAATGCTGCAGCAGAGTATTTATAGGTCAAGAGACTTTAATAGCCCATTTTTGAGTAACGATTAGGAATCTTTTAGCTCTTTTTATTTTTAAACAATTCAAAGGCAATTTGCTGATTTACTGAAAATCATCCAGTAAGATGGAAAGTAAATAGACAGCTCATGCAGTCATAGCAAATCTCGAATTGAGATTGCTGGGGTTGTGCATAGCATGAGGCCATAATGTGGTTTGTCTGGTATGGTCTTAGTGTGCAATATGAACCCAGCAATTGTGGTTGGCAAACTAAAGTTTATGGTTTAGTCTGTTGTGTAGATCTAGCCAACAGCTGTGGTTTATTCACTCAGCAATGCCTAAACAAACCATGGCTTGGCATGATGGGTGAACCCAGTTTTTAAACAAGCCAAGTGTGTGTGCAGAGTGGTTTTGCTGGACTCACACTGCTTGTGGCAGGAGCATAAATGGAAGACTAGCAATACAGTACTGTTTGCTGCAATTGTACACTAAAGAACTTGCTGACTTAAATGGTTTATACACTATAATCCTGCTGCTGATTATAGGGAACTTGTTCTTGGATGATATAATGGAGAAAATTTATTTAACTAACATGCAATTATAACTGCAAATTTGTTGTGATCCTGGATATCTATCTATCTATCTATCTATCTATCTATCTATCTATCTATCTATCTATCTATCTATCTATCTATCTATCTATCTATCTATCTATCTATCTATCTATCTATCTATCTATCTATCTATCTATCTATCTATCTACCTACCTACCTACCTACCTATCTACCTACCTATCTCCAGCTATCTAAACTATCTAAGCCAGGGGGTCTGCAACCTTCACAACTTTAAGATTTGTGGATTTCAGCTCCCAGAATTCCTCAGCCAGCAGAGCTGAAGTCCACAAGTCTTAAAGTTGTCAAGGTTGTTGGAGCATTCACAACTTCTGGAGGCAAGTTGTACCCACTGATTAATTGTTCTAACTGTCAGGAAGTTTCTCCTTAGTTCTAGGCTGCTTCTCTCTTTGATTAGTTTCCATCCATTACTTCTTGTCCTGCCTTCAGGTGCTTCGGAGAATAGCTTGACTCTCTCTTTTTTATGGCAACCCCCTCAGGTATTATTATTATTGTTGTTGTTGTTGTTGCAGCTGCTACTACTACTACTGTACTACTATCAATGTCATCTGATGGGACAGGAATTGGGCCTTCTCTGTTGCAACAATCCCCCAGAGATTCATATTGCTTCTACCATGACCTCATTTAAATGGGCCCTTAAAACCTGGCTTTTGTCCAAAATCCAAGACATGTATGGTGGCTTCTTACAGGAATGTTGTTATGTGTTTATTTTGCTCTTTACTCAATGTTCATTAGTTGTTTTTTTTTTGTTGCATGTTTGCTTCAATCTGTTTTTAATATTGTATACCACCCAATGTCATCCTGGAACCAGCTTTTCAAATCTGATGAATAAATAAAGTGATCGTTCTGATTAGCATGTTCTGCAAATCTGATCTGGTGGCTTATTCAGTAAACTATGGTTAAGTCAAGGCTTTACTTGATAAGCAAATCAGTTTGGCATCACAATTAAAGGAGAAAACTAGAGAGAGAGAGAGAGAGGCTAAGCCAAAAATCAAGGCTGGAGACTGTCAGCCACTGGAACAGTTTGATATTGATACAATGCAATAAATGAGCTACGAAGATTTTTTTTATAATAGTTTCCTGAGAAGACCGGCTAAGTGGTAAGGGTGGAGCTAAAACGAGATTGGAATGAGATGTTGTAATAGTTCAGTCCTCCAGATGGTGACAAAGATTGGTTGGTTGTTCTTAGGAGTCTGCAGTTATTCAGTTCAGGGTGGACAGCATAGAGCAGCTGTTCTTGACAGGCTAATGCAATAACGATTATGGTGACATGAAGATAGAACTTATATCTGAACTGTTTCTGTATCTCAGACTCTTTCTTCACTTGTACCTAAACATGTCATGAGCAGAAAGATATATCTATCTTGGCCAAGAAATCAATATAGGTAGTCCTTGACTTACAACAGTTCATTTAGTGACCGTTCAAAATTACCACGGTACTCAAAAAAAGTGACTTGGGATCATTTTTCACACTTATGGCCATTGCAGCATCCCCAGGGTCACATGATCAAATTTCAGATGCTTGGCAACTCGCTCATATTTACAACGGTTGTCGTGTCCTGTGATCACCTTTTGTGACCTTCTGACTAGCAAAGTCAATGGGGAAGCCAGATTAACAACCACGTTACTAACTTATCATTTGCAGTGACTCACTTAACAACTGCGGCAAGAAAGGTCACAAAATGGGGCAAAACTCACTTAACAAATGTTTCGCTTAACGACAGGAATTTTAGGCTCAGTTGTGGTCGTTTGTACCATATGCAAAATTCACCACGAAATATTACTCAGGAGAACAGCAACACGGTGCAGCTTTGATTGCGGAAAACGATTATCCAGAAGATGGACAAGGGCAAATACCTTCAACACAATGGTTCTTCCAGCAATCATCTGTGGATATGAATTGTGCAATGTAGGCAAAATAAATGCAGAAAAACCCCAAGTCACACAAAATGTAATGGAAAGATGGATGTTAGAGATCTCACAGACTGAATCAGAAACAAAGAAATTTGACTAACTTCAAAAATCTCATTACAGTATAAATGTATAAAACATACAATATGTTTATCAAACAACAGGTGGGCACAAAAAGTGATGTGGTGGTTCTACAATTACACATAACCAGGGCTTTTTTTCTCATAGAGCGCCCAGAACGGAGTTCCGGCAACTTTTTGGGATGGAACCTTGTAGGGTAGGTAAGGCGGGTTGTATGACGTGTGTGAGTTCCGGCACCTTTTTTTTTTTTTTTTTTGAAAAAAAGCATTGCACATAGCTACTTGGACATCCTCCTACAAGATAGTGAGATGGACTACAAAAAGATCTTGGATCCAATTAGAATACCATGGTGAAAGACTAAATTAAATATAAATATCAGTTGAAACCATTGCTTCAGATATCAACACTGTCCAAACAAATACAACGACACAGTGATAATGTGAATGTGAAGTGCTGTTGCCTTTACATTGATCCTAACCAATATCTTAACTCCTCTTCAGTTGCTCTTGGGTTAAGGTGGCTCCCCCCTCCATGGATGTAACCAGAGCCTCCCCTTCAAGCAATTTTATCATGGTTACAATGATGATATCCTTCATCAACCATCTTGTAGAGATGCTGTCAGATGATTCCTAGAGGTGGGATTAGCCTGGCACAGTTGGCCTCTTTTAGCTGGGTGAGGGTCCTTGGACACCGTCTTTCAGAGTCCTTCTGTTTTAGGCAGTAGAAGAGACTGGTTTTATCGAAGTTGGTTGGAAACCTGGATCAATCTGAGTAACAGTTCAACAGAGGTGGTGATCACTGTATTGTAAAGTGGGAGAGAGAACTTAACTTCACCACACAATTCAACCAGCCTATCAGCTATTCTTTGTTCTGCTTTGAACCCAGGTTTACTACTGTGAGCACTAAACACAAGTGCAAAGTAACCCGAGAGAGAGAGAGAGAGAGAGAGAGAGAGAGAGAGAGAGAGACAGACAGACAGACAGACAGACAGACAGACAGACAGAGAGACAGAGAGACAGAGAGAGACACAGAGACACAGAGACACAGAGATAAAGAGATAAAGAGAGACACAGAGAGAAGAAATGTCCATATCTGTCTGTTGTTCTTTAGGCTATTTTTGAACATGGGTTTACTATTGTTCCAGAAAAGCACTAAACTCGTATTCAAAGCCACAGCTGATGGTAGGAGAAGTTGCAAGATGAAAAAAGAACAAATCACTCACGCTCTTTCCTCTCTGCTGAAATCACCAAAATCTATACTTTTTCATTGTCCCATGAGATATGCAGAGTGTTTGTGGCAACTACAACCTGTACTGTCCTACAAGTGTACAGAGCATATCTTATGAGAGAGGAGTGATATAATATGCCCCTATAGCAGGGGTCTTCAAACTTGGCCTTTTTATGACTTGTGGACTTCAACTCCCAGAATTCCTCAGCCAGTGTGCCGGGCTGAGGCATTCTGGGAGTTGAAGTCCACAAGTCATAAAAGGGACAAGTTTGAAGACCCCTGCCCTATAGCATTCTTCTGCCCCTGCTCTTCTTTTGGTAGAAGAGAAGGATAGATCACCACCATATTGCTTCTAAGAAAACAACATGGCCAGGTCCTTTTGATCACCATTATTCAATCTGTCGTTGTCAGCCATTCAATCTTGTCCAACCCTTGGCCATTCTATGGATTAGCACTCTTCGTGCCCCTCTGTCTTGCACTGCCATCTTCAGATCTGCCATGGTCATCCCTGTGTCCAGCCAATAGGTACTGGAGTGGTCTCTTCACCTTTTTCTGCTGATCACTCCCAGCATGATTGACTTTTTGAGTAAGTCATCTCACATGACATGGCTAAAGCACGACCATCCTTGTTTGGCGATCTTGACTTTGAGTGACATTTTTGGTGAGCTTTGGTCTACAGGGCTTTTCAACCTTTTCACCTATTGTACCACTTTTAGGATATGGCAATATCCGAGTACCACCAGTCGCCTAGCAAGGTGTCAAAAACATGATGACCAAAAAAAGGAAAAAAGTGATAAAAGTATAGGTAGTCCTTGACTTACAACAGTTCGCTTAATGACTGTTCGAAGTTACAATGGCACTGAAAAAGTGCCCCCCCAAGCCACAGCCGAGCAAGGCACCTGCCTGTCCACCCGGCGGCGCTCTTCCTCCTGTTCGAGGTTTTCATTGTTGTGAGCATTTCTGTTGGGGATTGGCAGTGGGGGTGGGGTGGGGGGTGTTTGGTTTTTATTCCCCCCATCTGCTGGGTGGTTGCAGCGGGTTTTGGTCACTTCACATGACCCTGGGACACTGTGACCATCATAAATATGAATCAGTTGCCAAGCATCTGAATGTAAATCACAAGACCCTGGAGATGCTGCAACATTCCAGCTGATCGGCGCTTCTTCTGGGCTCAGCAGAAGCGCCAGGATCAGTGCCAAGCTCCAGCTGGAGCCTGCTGCTGATCCTGGCGCTTCCACTGAGCCCTGACAGCCCCGAAGAAATGCCGATCAGCTGGAAAGCGGCACTGATCCTGGCGCTTCCTCTGAGCCCTGACAGCCCTGCAGCTCCAGCCATCTCTCGCTTAGGCTTGTGCGGTGCTGCCACCGGTTCAGCTCATTCCCCTCCCCCGCTACCACTTTTCTAGGATGGTCACGTACCACCTGCCAGGTGCCAATGTACCACAGGTGGTACCCGTACCACGGGTTGAAAAGCCCTGGTCTAGGTCTTCCTTTTTTTGTGATTTTTGCAGTCCATGGGATGCATAATACAGGTGGTCCTTGACTTACAACAGTTCACTTAGTGACCGTTCAAAGTTAAAATGGCACTGGAAAATGTGACTTACAACTGTTTTTCATAGTTACAACCTTTGCAGCATCCCCATGATCATGTGATCAAAATTCAGATGCTTGGCTGCTGACTTATATTTATGACCGCTGCTATGTCCCAAGGTCACGTGATCCCTTTTTGTGGCCTTCTGACAAGCAAAGTCAATGGGTAAACCAGATACATTTAACAACCATATGACTAACTTAACAACTGCAATGATTCACTTAACAAGAAAAGAAAAGTCATAAAATGGGACAAAAGTTACCTAACAAATGTCATGGTTCTGACAGATGAAACCCTTCAAAAGAACTTCAAGGCACTGTTTTCCTTAAACAATCTTTTTTTCAGGAAACAAAGTATCGGCACTACATACTTAAACCCAAAAACTAAATTCCCCTCCCCTGGATGCAAAGTAACAAAGTACAATTCCCACTCCCAATAAACAGTCATAAGTCACATTCCCCAATTAGCTTGAAGTGCGGGCCTTCTCCCCAGCTCTCCAGCCCACCAAACGTTATCAGCTCTGGACCCAGAGTTATTATTATTGTGGCTAACTGAACTCTTATCCCAATCCGCCCTCCCAGCACCAACTGATTCTAAAAGCATAGAGAAAATGTCTGCATCTGTTGTCAAAGCAAGAACATCCGATGTTAGCAGCGTTGACAACAAATATCTCACTTAACAACAATTATAGTCATACGTTGAAGGCTATCTGCAGTCATCTCCAGTGTCACAGTTCGAAGGGTCCACCCTTCTCCTATCTACTTTTTTGAGAGTCCAAGTTTCACAGCCATAAGTAGCAATTGAAAAAAAAATTATTGTGTTGACAAATCTGCATTTGATTAGGAGGCTGATCTCTTTACTCATGATGGACATTGCAGTTATTCAATCTAGATTCTGGGAGATTTCTATATTTGTACTTTAAGGGGTGCATCAAGGAGAGTGTTTATGGAAACGTCACCTGCAACATCTAATTTGGCTTTCACACCATTCATGGATGCCTTAGCTGCTACTTAGCTTGGTAACAGGGGCTTACTGTTCCTTATTCCCATCAGCATTCTGGAGTTTATTAAGAGGTTGACTTGAGGGCAATAAAATTGGAAACATGGAAATTAAAAGTCAAATTCATATTGAGCTGGTTTTATAAATATGACCTCCACTTCCTGCTGTCCCTGAATGTTTTATAAATGGATTCTGCTTCTTACATATGTCTCTTGTTGCAAAGAGGGGGAAAAAAACACAGTGGAACTGAAGGCATTTTTTACAGTAAGAGTGCCTTTGGAGAGCTTGATGTAGATCAAGCTTCAAGGTCAAAAGGCAGCTTTGTAAATTGACTGTTACTAAAAGTGGTTCTTAAATGCCTCATTGTTGCCGTTTGAAGTGTGATTGCCCCTGTGTGGTTAAAAAAGGAGGAAAAGAAAAATACAATAACTATGGAAATTAGGAGCCAAGAGAAAGAAGGATCTGTGAGTTTTCTTGTTTGTGGAAATGTTCCCTTCCGAAAATCTTAACAGCTATTTTTTTTTTTTTTTGCTGGGATAGCAATAAGCAGAACTGTAGATCAGTACCTGGGGCAGAGGGTGAGGGTGAAGGGCTGTGTTTGATGACTAACAGATTGCGTGGCGTTGGCTTTTCTAGTTCTGATTCAGAGGAGATGCTTAATGTTTTCATTTTGGTCCCAGCTGGTTCTTTGAACAGTGCCGTACTTATGATTCAGAGCATAGAAACGGTGTTATGAGCAAACCCCACTATTTCCCCTCTGTGTTCCTACAGATGGGAACATGAGGTGGACTTGAAAAGATAGGGGAGCTTCAAATGTACTTGTGAATCAGTTTCCTGGTCTAACTGCAGCCACATCTGACTTTCATTGAAAACACATGTGACTTTGATAAAAGATTGCATTTAAAAGAAAGGGTGAATGCAGAGCTTTGCAGACAAGGGAGTCCTGTTTCTCATCACGTCTCCAGTTCCACATCTGCGCATGTTTCGTGTTAATGGAAAAGGCTCATTTTAAAAGCACCCGTCCCTCAGTGACGTTGGCTGCCCTAGCTATGGAGGCCTCAGATATGAGAGGCTTATCCACAGGAAGTTTGTCTGTGCTGTAGACAAATAAATTTTGCTTTCTGTCCTTTGTTGTAAATATATACACTCAGGGAAGCTGGCTTGGTTTACCGTTCTCCAAGGTATGTCTGTCATTCCACCAATGGTCATAGATAAGGGACATGCAACATGAGTGGGAGATTTGCTGCAAAGTGCACCAGTTTCTGAGTACCATCTTGATCTTAATAGACTAATTTGGAGGAAGGGGATTTCCCCACAATTACATCTGGGGCCATTTGATAAGATAAGATAAGATAACTTTTATTGTCATTTTTTTTTACTGTGGGCACAACGGCACACATCAAAAATGAAATTTAGTTGCCCGCTCTCAAAGTGAAACACATACATGACACACACCTAAACATACTATGAACAACATATGTACAGACCCACATCCCTACATATACGTAGCAAATAAATATTAAATACTGTCCATCTTGAATATATAATGGAAGGAGGAAGCTTGAAGGTTAATGCTGTATGGGATGAAACTGTGGCTGAATCTGGATGTTCTGCTACAGATACCATGAAGCCTCCTCACAGAAGGTAACAAGGAAAACAGGTTGTGAAGAGGATGTGTAGTGTCCCAGATAATCTTGCAGACACTGCTCAAGCAACGCTTCTGTGCTATGTCCTGGATGGGAGGGAGGGAGCTGCCAATGATCTTTTTGGCCATCCTCACCACTCTCTGCACCGCCTTCCTATCTGAAGCAGTGATGCCTCCAAACCAGACTGTGATGCTGTATGACAGGATGCTCTCGATTTGGCTGCAAGGCTTTATAAGATTAGGTGTTTCACAACTGGAATTGTCTTTTCACTCAGCTCTCGATAGTGCCTACATGTTCTCAAAATTACAAATATGCCCATCAAGGCAGAAAAGTTGAGGTTCACTCAAGCAGGGCATCAGCGTTCCAACAATAAACAACAATAAACAATCAGTAGTTTATAGTTGATCCTCATGACAATTATATCAAGGCAACAGCTAAAGTTGAGGAGCCCCGGTGGTGCAATGGTTAGAGTGCAGTATTGCAGGCAAACTCTGCCCACAGCCTGGAGTTCAATCCTAATGGGCCTCAAGGTTGACTTAACCTTCCATCTTTCTGAGGTTGGTAAAATAAGGACCCAGATTGTTGGGGATAGTATACTGACCCTGTAAACCACTGTAAAGCACTATGAAGTGTTATATAAGTCTAAGTACAATTGCTAAGGTTGTTTTACAAAAGGAAACTGAACTCATTAATTTTAACTTCATTAAAAATTAGGAAAAAATGTTAGTTTGATTGGTGAAACTGAATACCTTACCATGTTTTTATGCTTCTCATTTTCAATATGACACCTCAAATCAATCAATCAATCAATCAATCAATCAATCAATCAGAATAGAACTGGAAGGGACTTGGAGGTCTTCTAGTCCAACCCCCTATACCATTTCAGACAAGTGGCTGTCAAGTTTCTTCTTAAAAACCTTCAGTGATGAAGCACCCACAACTTCTGAAGGCACGCTGTTCCTCTGGTTAATTGTTCTTACTGTTAGGAGGTTTCTCCTTAATTCCAGGTAACTTCTCTCCTTGATTAGTTTCCATGCATTGTTTCTTGTCCTGGCTTCTGGTGCTTTGGAAAATAAGTTGACCTCTTTGTTGCAACCTCTCAAATACTGGAACACTGCTATCATGTTACCCCTAGTCCTTCTTTTCTCTAGACTAGCCAAACCCAAATCCTGCAACCGTTCTTCATCTGTTTTTGTCTCCAAGCCTTTAATCATCATAGTTGCTCTTCTTTGCATTTCCCCCCAAAGTCTCAACATCTTTTTTGTAATGTGGTGACCAAAACTACATGTATTCCAGGTATGGCCTTACTAAGGCTTTATAAAGTGGTACTAATACTTCACTTTTTTCAGTGCCGTTGTAACTTTGAATGGTCACTAATTGAACTGTTGTAAGTCAAGGACTACCTGTATCATATTATTATTCAATCATACTATATTCGCAAGGCAGTTTACGGGAATCCCGATCAGACAGAAACTTTTTTTTAATACAGGTAATCCTCACTTACGACTTGGTTGAGGCCAGAATTATGTCTTAAGTCATTGAAGCTGTAAGTCGAGACATCACATCAGTGGAATGTTTTTGTTTTTGACACTTTTGTGGCCTTCGTTAAGTGAACTTTGCGAATCCATTTCCTCCAAAGGGCATTTTTTGCTGGAAACTGGAAGTTCCCATCTCTTTTGTGTCAGAAGCACCAAGGCAGTTCCAGGTTGAAAGGATTAGCTGGTGACATCACCATTGCCTGGTTTGGGGTTCCTTTCATGTCCCCATTAATGTGCCCACCAAAATGGTACCTATTTATCTACTCGCATTTGTATGCTTTCAAACTACTAGATGGGCAGGAGCTGGAACGAATGGCAGAAAACATCTACAACTGGCAAAAAACCATCACAAATTGTGGTCATCTGACTGCAGGATGCGGCAAATGGTCATAAAACCGAGCTGGTTGCCTTATGTGCAAAATGTGTTCATGTGATCCCAGAAGTAAAGGTATGGCTGCTATAATTTTTTTTTCTTAAGAAAGTTTAAGTATTTCTGGGGAGTTGTGTCGTAACTTTAAATGGTGGCTAAGTGATGGGTCATAAGTTGAGGTCTACTCGTAATGAACGGATTGTTAATAGAGCTACGTGATGGGGGCCATAACAATCCAATCCAAGCTCCTTTTTACAGGGTCCAGTTGCATGGTTATGGAAACCATCTTGAGTATTGTGACCCCCTCCCACAGACATGTCTGACAACAGCCCAAACCATTGTTAATATATGCCCCCCCATCTGATTTATTTCTCGTTTTAGTAGCTAATGGATCTGTTTGTCTTTATTAGACAAATAGACAAAATCTTATTTTTACCTGTCATCTAGCAATCATTTGTATTTGGCGGCCTGTATATATTACAAGCTTGCCCCCTATTTTGGCCTCATCCTACTCCTGCAGCTGATAAAACCCAGTTTGTGTGTCTGAAGGCTATCTATCAATCTGTCTAACTTTGTAAGTGTTCCAGGCGTGACCCTCAAAATCAGCCTTAGTGTTCCCTCTCTCCCTTTCTTTTCCTAAATTATTTGCCCAAACAATTCTTGGAACTTGACATTTTGCAGTGATTTTGTATAACTTCAGCTGAATTAATCATTGTCTTTCTCTGTTTTTTCCCCCTCATGTCTATACTCAAGTTTTTTTTTTTTAAAAAAAAACAATTTTATAATGGGCTGCGTAAAAATGTCATTGTAACCGATGGTCTTAAAAGTCTTATTAACTTTTACAGTGGAGTCTTGAATATATCCTGTCCTTTAAATCTTTTTCTCTTCCCTTCGTGCAGTTTGGGCCCCTCTGAAGGCGTGCTCCAGTTTACTATCAGTTGTAAAACTTTGCTGCCTTATGTGGCAATTGTTGAACAAGGCACTGACAAAAATAACCTCGAGTGTATTTGCTACCGGAGAAAAGCATATTTCTGGTCTCTTTTATTCATTGTGTAAAGGCTTTCTCACCATCTGGACCACCTATGAGGAAATGTTTTTTTAAAGTGGTAAGATTAAAGAGCAGGGATTTACACCTCAGCCCCAAAGGTAATTACCAGATGGCGAATCGCTTGTTTTCACTTAATGACTCAGAGCAACTGACTCACGAACAGAGACACCAAGGTTAGCTCTTATACTGTCCAAGCAACTTTAGCATTTTTTAAAGCAAGTCTGTTCCTCATCGAAAACAATGGTGTGCAAAGTCATCTTTCCCTGATTAAGCAAATGCTGATTGCTAAATGTTTTAATAACATCGCTCTCAGGAGAAGGCAAGCAAGTTTGATGATTGGTGAGTTTCCTTTCTTGAGGATGTATAATTTTTACACTCTTGGAGTTGGCAAAAACACCAGACGAACAGTTAGCAATTCAAGCTGTTGTTGCCTTATGAATTGTAAATTTGCCGAGAAATAGTGTGAAATGGCAAGTCTTAAAGAGGTATATAGGTGTTGGAAGAAAATACAAAATTTCATATAATAGCATGCGTAGCCAACTTTGACTGAGACTGGAGAAAGCTAATCAGGGTTGGATTTTGTTAATACTTTTATACCACTGAGGAAAAACACTATAGAAAAAAGGCAAGGGGAAAACACTTCTGCATTGTTGTTAAGAAACACACATACACAAACAATCACACACAACCCTTGGGGTTATCTATGAAGTCACCATTAATTGAGCTTCATTTCAAGGAAACTTTACCTTATGATTTTTGATTCTACCCTAATTTTTAAAATGTATTTTTAGCCAATATCATTGCAAAAGGATATTTGAAACTGCCATTTTACTAGAGCCTGTTCACGCAAAGGGCTGTGATAGAATAACATTTCAGTAATCTGTATCCCTATTTTACCCCTTTTCTCTCTGCCAAATCAATTACTTTTAAATAAGCCAATGCTTATTTAATCTACTACAGTAAATTACAATAGAAAAATGCATAACAAAGGGCTACCCACATCTGCATTATTTATGGAGATTGTGGAATTAACATTTTATTGAAAGACTGTTGCAATTTAATTTGAACAGGTTTTTTTATTTATATACCTGTTTAAGAGTACAATATATGTAGAAATTTCTGATGGCATTACAGGTTCAAAGCTTAAGTTATGTTTTTACAGTATAATGAAGCTGCCATTTATCCTAGTTCTGGATAGCCTGCTCTAACTGAGTGTTATGAACCTTGAGGATTTGGGGTGATAGAAACCATAGATCAGTACATTTGGATAATACTGTAACAGGCTTGGAAGCTATTCCCTACACCAGTTTTTCTCAACCTTAGCAACTTTAAGATATCCGGACTTCAACTCCCAGAATTCCCCAGCCAGCACAAGGCCAGAACAGTAAAGAATGACATCTGCCACAAGATTTTTCAATCAGAGCACTCAAACCTGAGTGTGGCCAGACATTTGACTGTGCCTGGAGCTTTGGGGGCATCTTAAGGACAAAATGAGGGCCCTAAACACACTTGTCCCTGTTTGAAATTACGAGTCTTGACATGTCACATAAACTTGGTGTGGTCCTCAAGACAATGCATGTGCCATACTAAGTGCCATAGTTTTTCCCCTTTAAACCAATCTGTACAAGTGTGCTATGGGATTTGCAACTGGTGGTTTGCAAAGTCCTCTATTTGCCATGTCATATTCATGGAGACATGTCCCATTCTTTCCTCTCTGTGCCTTAAGTGCCAAATGGGGCCCTCCTTCTTTTGTCATTAGATGAATTATGCCACCCTTATTATTGGAGGAGAAAATGCTAAGTCAGTGGTTCTCAACCTGTGGGTCGGGACCCCATTTGGGGTCGATCGACCATTTCATGGGGGTCGCCAAGCAAGGCTGTCCGCCATTTTTTT
>NW_015388438.1:15064-49462 GCF_001527695.2 Protobothrops mucrosquamatus
AATTTCTTAAGCACATTTATCCCACACGCTTCATAAAAAGATCACAGAGTCTGAACCAACAGAAGCGAATATAATATTAACCTAAAGACTTGTTAAATTGCACTGTGGTTATAAATTTGCTTTCCAGATTCATCCCTCCCCCTTATTACAATTGGCAAAGCAGATTTAATCTGTAAGATATGTATTCCTTGATTTGGTCAACAAGCTCTCTTTCTTTCCACACTTATGGTCTTGAAGAGCTTTCATTCAGGCTGTTTGGGATACAGCAAATATGTATATGCCTCTCCAGATGTTGCTGAACCACTAAAAGGACAAATTTAACACGCGCTATTAATCAGCTAGGAAACAACAATAGGATATGTTTATATCTTCAGCTGCTGTTTATGAGTCCCACAGAGGCATCTGGTTGGCTATTTCGGAAACAAAAGGCTGGACTAAATTGGGCCTTACTCTGATTCCACAAGCCCATTTTTATATTCATCATTCCTCAATACTGCCCATAGCAGCTGGGGCAGCTGAAATGTATAGCTTAGCAACAACTGAAGGATTATTAGTTCACCATCCCTGCATTCACATCAATGCAGAAGATCTCGACCCCATAGAAAATCCCAAGGACATCAACATCCAGTCTTTATCATCGGAGGACTTTGGTTATAGGGTTGAATTCTTACAATGCTATTGGACTAGTACGTAGCACCTTGATGAAAAGATCTAGAGAATTTAGGTCAGTCAGGTGGACCTTTGCAAAGTCTTCCAGGTGAGGCTTGCTTGTAGGTCTGAGCAAATTGGACCCTGTTTTGTCTCCTAACCTTTACGTGGTTCTCTCAATTATTCTTTCAGTTTTTATCTCACTAGCCATTGCCATAATGTCAAAGTGCTGGTACCACCGAGCAGAAACATTGTAAAATGTCAATAATTATGTTGGAGGGTTTGCCTCAATAGGCAATCTCTCTTCCTTTCATGGCTGGCACTAATGCTTCCTTACACTTTTAATGCAGGACAGGTTAAATGATGCAGTTGGTGGCTTTGTTTCACCTCCCACTGAGCATGATCTGCTGGCATGAAAAACAATTTTCTTTAACACATAGTGAGAAGGGATTGGATGAGTGTTGGTTGGGTACCTGGAGATGGAAGTTTTGGTCATTTTCAAGTTGCCCAAGTGCTACGTTAGATGCATAAAGTTGCTTGCGCCTGTCACTCAGAGCAGTTCTGCTGTTGAAAGAGCACTAAACCTGGATCCAAAAATAGTCTTGCAGGCAGACTATTGAGGGTTACGGGATGAAGCAGGAAGTTCTGTAGCAAACTACAAGGGGCCACTGGGTTCATCCCAAATCCTGGCTGAACCACCTAATTAAGGAAGTATTAGAGATGTTGACCATCGTACAAAACTGGTAGGAGCAGAAGGAAAACAGTATTTAAAAAATGATGATTCTTGGTGGGTCTATGGGCCATATCTCTCCATGTCTTCTGATCTTGCACTACTTTGAGTTGTTATATGCGCTTCCTGGTGTCAGCTTTGATGGTGTCCAGCCACCGTGTTCTTTGGCAGCCTGGTTTCCTTTTCATCATTCACATTTTTAAATGATAACTAATTAGGGGTGAAACAAAGGCAATTTCAGAATCATTCGTAAATGTAAAGATGGTTCATGGGATACCTGGGTGTTGAAGGGGCTCAGAGATAATTTTTGTATAGATATGGGATGCTGCAAATCAGCAGGGAGTTGTTGACTAAGATGTGAGCTTGAGTTGGAAAATGAATAGAAAAAAATAATCACATTAAATAGTCAGCATCTGAATTGTCTGCTTTAAAACAAAAAGTTCTGGAAATGGGAAGATCTCTAGGCTAGCTCAGTAGTGAAGAAACTACAGATAGTCCTTGACTTATTCATTCAACGTTACAACAGTACTGAAATAAAGTGACTTATGACCGTTTTCACGCTTAGGACTGTTGCAGCATTCCCGTGGTCATGTGATCAAAAGTCAAACACTTGGCAACAGGCATGTACTTTTGACAGTTACAGTGTCCCTGGACCATGTGATCACCTTTTGAGACGTTCTGATAAGCAAAGTCAATGGGGAAGCCAGATTCACTTAACAACCATATTAGTAACTTAACAACTGCAGTGATTCACTTAACAACTGTGGCAAGAAAGGCTGTAAAATGGGGCAAAACTCACTTAACTACTGTCTTGCTTAGCATCAAAAATTTGGGGCTCATTAAATATTAATGGTGATGACTAGAATTTGTTGATATGTTATTAAGTATGAATATTTATTTAGAGGAATTTTACTTACCTATCTAATTTTAATTATATGATTATAGTTAACTTTATCTTTATAATTGTTTAGTATTATACAAATTATGTTTATTTAATATTTAGATCCGGATGGTAGCTTGTTTGTTAAAGCTTGGGATTATTATGGGGGTTACCCCATTATTGTACCTACCCTTTTCCTACCCCAAATTCCTATTCCCACTCCCCTCATACCCGTATTGACCCTATCTTTCCTTACCTGTATAAAACCTAATAAAATATTTATTAAAAAATAAATAAATTTGGGGCTCATTTGTGCTCGTAAGTTTAGAACTACCTGTATTTTTTATTTAAAAGCATCCAGTTCAATTTTTGGTCTTTCTAATGGTTTGGGAAAACTTCCGTCTACAATCCCAGAAATTGCTTTCAACTGCAATTATTTAAGACTTTGTTCCAGTCACTCTGGAGGATTTATGATTTGATTTGGTTGAAGGCTGCTTATATTTATAGCCAGGACATGGCTTATGGAAAATGGAAGAAGCCATCTCACAGTATTAGAAAACAAAGACATTCAAAAGCAAGGTTTGCTAGCTTAACTTGGCACAAAACAATAGATGAATCCAGCTGAACCTAGTGAATTCATCAGAACAGGATAATTTTAACTAGAATGGGAATGAGTTTAGAGAAACTTGTTCATTTATTTGTTATTCTTTCAGCTAAAGCAAGGTTTATCTGCCTTATCGGTTTTCTTTCCCCATTATTGAGACTTAATGGCATGCCGTAATATTTATTGGGGCTGGGCAAAGATCTTGGTTTGAAGAACAAAAAGAACACAATGTGATTCACAACATGTTATGGGCATGTACGTAACATCTGTTAGAGACACCTTAACGCAGTTGTATCTTTTTCTGGTCTTGTGCAATGGTCCTCCACAATTCATGGGAAAAAAAGGAGTTACGATGTTCATGACAGCATATCCTTTGAATCCAGATTTGCACACAAAACCTGATATTAACATTTATTCACAAGTATACAGCTGCAGTAGAAACCATAAGTATATGTTCTGCAGATTGGCCATTACTATATGTTTCAGGATAAAGGGCAAGTATTGTGTCAACTCAGTCATTGTCCATGTAGGTGTAGATCAGGGGTCTTCAAACTTGGCTCTTTTATGATTTGTGGACTTCAACTCCCAGAATGGCTGAGGAATTCTGGGAGTTGAATTCCACAAGTCATAAAACAGCCAAGTTTGAAGATCCCTGGTGTAGACAAAGCTGATTCAGAAACAAAATGAAATAAAGTTGTCCACATCAAGGGCAAGTAGCAGGAAGGTCTTGGATTGCCCATGCCCAATATTAAAAACCAGGGGCCATTCCTAGTTTGGCCAGCAGAACAGTCTCTTCAGTTTGTTAAGCTTTAATGATGGGGAAAATGTAGAAAAAATGTCAGGTGCTTTGAGTTTCTGGAGAAAAGATATAAGTCTACTAAATACAGGTAGTCCTTGACTTCCAACAGTTCATTGAGTGACTGCTCAAAGTTACAACAGCACTGAAAAAAGTGACTTATGACCATTGCAACATCCCCATGGTCACGTGATCAAAATTTGGACACTTGACAACTGGTTCATATTCATGACCGTTGCACTATCCTGGGGTCATGTGACTCCCTTTTGTAGCCCTTTGACAAGCAAAGTCAATGGGGAAACCATTGACTTTGCTTAACAAAGGTGTTACTAACTTAACAACTGCAGTAATTCACTTACTGTGGCAAGAAAGGTCGTAAAGTGGGGCAAAATTCACTTAACTGTCTCAGCAACAGAAATTTGCGGCTCAGTTGTGGTTGTAAGTCAAGGACTGCCTGTAGACCTAACAATAAGAAGAACGTGCATCAGTTAAACACCAAAACCAAGGGAATTCTCTTTAGGTGATTCACAGCCTCTGTCTGCATCTCTGCCAGCAGTCTTCTCACATCACACTCCCACTATCTCTAGTGAGAGATCAAGGAAGCAACATGGAAAAGGACTTGAGATACCAACAACATGGAGGGCTAACATGGTTCTACTTAAGATGAGTATTATCTGTGGAACTGGAGTGAAGGGAAGTGCTACAGGGTGAAGGCTTAATCTCCATCCCTTCCCAGGACAGGCGGAAGAAATAAAGCTTGAAGTGCAGATAGGTTGTGACACAGGCACTTGGACAGAAGTGAGATAAGGACTCAACTTTGGCTGTCAAGAAAAAAAGAAGAGGAAGTAGATGGAAGAGAGAGCAGTATATAATTTAAGAGATGCAATGTCAACCTTATCTAAGAAGTATTTATCACTCTGGAAGTCTTACTTCAGCGTAATTGAAGCCATGTGATTGTTGATGCCATGATAACAAGAAAAGAAACAAGCATCATTACAAGTATATATTATTGTCTATTGATTTTTATATAGCAAACTAGCCTTTAAGTTTTTTAAAAAAATATTTTCATCGTAGTTTAATTAAGGAGCTATCGAGTAAAGCTCTAATGTAGCCAATGCATGCTAAGCCATGGTGGACATGTTAAAAGATTCAGCCCTCAATTTTACAGACAACCATGTGCCCTACTTTACAGAAGGAAGTTCTCTTTGAAGAAGTCCACTGTCTCATGGATCATCCTGAAGAAGTATGTTTTTAAGATAAAGAGCCTTAAGAACCTGCTGTAATGACTTCTGCAGAAATACAATCAAAATTAGTGTCTATGAAGATTCTGTCATCCATGGTTTTTCCCAAGAGTGCTTTTTCAAGAGGCAACTGGACAATTGCCTCTTGAAAAAGTCCAGTTGCCTCTTGAAAAAGCACCTTTGGGACAGTCAAAATGAGTAGAGTTGGCTGGGATAGATGGAATGAACTGAATATTAGCATACTCCTTTTTCCAAAAAGCATGATCGGAGCAATTTCAATTTTCAGTGCTTTATATACCTTTTCATAGAATAAAAATGGCTAACCAGATATTTCTGGGCTGCTCTTAAGCAGTAGATAGAGCAGGGGTCTTCAAACTTGCACAATATCCCCATGGTCATGTGATCAAATTTTGGGTGCTTGGCAACCAGCATGTATTTATAATGACTGCAGCATCCTGGGATCAGGAGGCTTCTAACAAGGAGAGTCAATTGGGGAAGCACTTAACAACTATGGCTAAAAACATGCTAAAATCTGGTGTGATTAACAAATTGCTTAGCAATGGAAGTTCTGGTCCCAAACGTGGGCATAAATTGAGAACTACCTGTACTTAAAATGACAGTCAAAATCCATCATTTTGTAAGTCCCATGTGAGGCCTGCATTGAAAATAAGGAAAAGTTCAATCGCCCCATTATCATGATTTTTTTTTAAAAAAATATGCCTTGCTGACTCCTCTGAAGAATACTTCATGCTAATATAGTTTTTCTGCAGCTTGAATGTGAAGGCATATGAAGGCCCTTAATTGTGAGGTAACAATAGTTACAAGATTAGCAGCCCTTCTTAAACCAGTCCTCCATAAAAGCTCCACCCCAGCTTTTTAAAAAAAAGCTATTCAAATTTGTAATTCTTGCTCCACTTTTTGTTAACAAATTCCATTGTTTTATAGTGCCCATTTTAGAATTGGGTTAGCTTTAGTCATCGTAAAATGATGCATCTATGAAATTCAAAAATCGATGGCAGTAAATAATTTGAGATTATTGTCACTCAGGGTTAAATCTGTCATTCTTAGACCACAAGAATGGATTTCAAAACCCATGTTTCTGGCCTGAAGGCTGTTCTTTGGTTGATAAAATAGGCAGATGTACTATCTCCCATCTGTAATAGGGGAGAATAGGAGTCAACCTATTTTCCAAAGCACCTGAAGGCAGGATAAGAAGCAATGGATGGAAACTAATCAAGGAGAGAAGCAACCTAGACCTAAGGAGAAATTTCCTGACAGTGAGAACAATTAATTAGTGGAACGGCTTGCCTCCAGAAGTTGCCCCACCACTGGACCTTTTTAAGAAGAGATTGGACAGCCATTTGACTGAAATAGTATAGAGTCTCCTACTTGAGCAGGGGTTGAACTAGAAGACCTCCAAGATCCCTTCCAACTCTGTTAATTTGCATAGTAGCTACAGTTCCCCCAGCAGTGGCTGTCAAATATGGCCCTTGTCAAATCAGAATATCAGGAGCAAACAACAGGACAGAAAAACAAGCAGAATGTTCTTAATGGACAGTCCAAACGAAAATAAGGCTGATATAAACAGTTTTTAAAATACGGAGTCATCTTAGAATATGCCCAAGACTTTCAAGAGGTTCTAGCTAGTTTTATTTCTTTTACCCCCTTTATTTGCTAAAGGTATATATATATATATATATAAGCACTCTGTACTTTATGATTGCCTTGGCCACCAGCTCAGAATCTGGAGTAAGTTTGAGTTTTGGAAGTGAAATCTTATACTGATGCTTGGATCAAAGTGCTCGTACATTTCACTAGAGATAGACCAGAAACTAAGTAGAGAAAACCAATCTCAGCATAAACTAAACATGCCGAAGAGCAGATTCAGAATAGCCCAAAGTGATGGAAGTCATTTGTGTCCTTCACGTCTGCCTGACGTTCCAGAAAAAAAGCGCTCTTTGCTCTGTTCATACAGTACTTCAAGCCTTTCAAACATCTTTAGACAAGGCGGCCTGTTTGACTTAAAATTAGGTACCCAGCAATTTCTCCTTTTATTTGTACAGGGCAGCAAGTTATAGCCTTTCATGGCAGATCTACTTTCAAAGCAAATTGCTATGCGCATCAGCATTTGTCCAGAAGCACTGAGGACAATGAAGAGAGAAAGAGAGAGAGAGACTGACAAATCTTCAAATACTTTCTTTTCATATGAATAACCAAGCCTGAACAATGCGGAGTTTCTTA
This sequence comes from Protobothrops mucrosquamatus, assembly GCF_001527695.2. Taxonomy (NCBI): domain Eukaryota; kingdom Metazoa; phylum Chordata; class Lepidosauria; order Squamata; family Viperidae; genus Protobothrops; species Protobothrops mucrosquamatus. Next base: position 22,205 of record NW_015388438.1, read on the forward strand.
ATCCAAAACCAGAGCTCATCTGTTGCCACATCTGTTTTCTTTCTTGAGATCTATAATTGAGCTGATCTTTCAAGACAATGGCACCGAGGTTTTTTTTTGCATTTCAATTTCCTTGTTTGCTTTCATCAACGCTTGCTTGTTAGAGTCCTGGATCCCGGAGGAGAAATTTAAGAGATTGTCTAAACTTTGTGCTCTGCTTAACATTGGATGTTGGGTAAAGTTGTTTAGAGGGATTTATGCTGAACGGTTCTGACGAGAAATACTTATATGCACAATTCTTAAATCTTCTAAGGCAATGGTTTTCAACCTGGGGAGGCCACGATGTCATCACAGGGGGTCCACGAAGGCTAGAAGAAATAGCAATAACAATAGCAGTGGCAATAACACTTAGACTTATAATACCACTTCACAGTGCTTTATAGCGCTCTCTAAGCAGTTTAAAGAGTCAGACCATTGCCTCCAACAATAATAATAATAATGCTAAAGTTGGAAGGGACCTTGGAGGTAATCTAGTCCAAACCCCTGCTCAGGCAGGAAACCCCCAAACCATTTCAGACAAATGGCTGTCCAGTTTCTTCTTAAAAACTTCCAGTGTTGGCACATTCACTGCTTCTGGAGGCAGGTTGTTCCACTGGTTAATTGTTCTAACTGTCAGGAAGTTTCTCCTTAGTTCTAGGTTGCTTCTCTCTTTGATTAGTTTCCATCCGTTGCTTCTTGTCCTGTTTCAGGCGCTTTGGAAAATAGCTTGACTCCCTCTTCCTTGTGGCAGCCCCTGAGATATTGGAAGACTGCTATCATGTCCCCCCTCGTCCTTCTCTTCGTTAAACTAGACATACCCAATTCCAGCAACCGTTCCATATATGCTTTAGCCTCCAGTCCCCTACTCATCTTTGTTGCTCTTCTCTGTACTCTTTCTAGAGTCTCAAGATCTTTTTTACATCGTGGTGACCAAAACTGGATGCAGTATTCCAAGTGTGGCCTTACCAAGGCATTAATAAGTGGTATTAACACTTCACATGATCTTGATTCTATCCCTCTGTTAATGCAGCCTAGCACTCATTTTACTGACCTTGAAAAGATGGAAGACTGAGTCAACCTTGAGCCGTTTAGGATCGAGCTGCTGGCAGTCGACAGAATTACAAGGACAATCCAGTTATGAATTAAAACTGACACTTCTGTTGCTTAAAGTCTGAATAATGTGCAGATATATTTGTGCATTCACTTGCTCTCAGCCCAGCGCACCTCATAGGATTGTTGTGAGGAAAATAGGAGGAGGAAGGTGCATTGGATATGTTCACCATCTTGTACAACTACTAAGGGTGGGATACAAATAAATAAATAAAAATCCGCCAAGCTTGTCGGCTCAAACTCAGCAGAAGTTGACCCAGGCACTCAACCCAGCCCAGCGAGATAAGAATCTTTATTGCATTAGGAAGAAGTCACTTTAAGCACTCAATTGCCCTCTGTCAACATAAGAACGTTGTCCTCATTTATACTGCTGCAGCTTAGATAAGAGCTACGTTTTTTTCCCCGCCTTTCCCATGGCTTAACAGATACTGTGCTTTGCACTCCATAGGCTCCAGTACAGTTGATTGTTGACATAACTGGCATTCCTGCTTTGTAAGTCTCCACATAACTCCCTCAGAAATCATGTTACCGTGAAATTGTCGAACAGAGAAATTGTGTAGCAAGTGAAACGGTGAGACTCTGAGACCATCCGTCCACCCGGTTGGCTTTCTAGATACAATAGAGAGGACGATGTTGCAGTAGGGGAACTCTAGGAAGAGAGCAGGAGAAAACTCCAATATAATATTGATCTTTCCCAGTCTCATTGTCAATCAATGCATTATGACAGAAGGGGGGAGGGAAATCTAGGAGAGGAAAGAAAATCAGCCTAGAGACACTGGATAATCCTGTTGTCAGACCCACCCATTTCCTGCAGAAGTGCCATGATTGGTAGATGTTTTCCCCGCCCATTGATTATGTAACAAAGGGAAGCCAAGTCAAATTATGTTGCCTATCATAGTCTGAGTACACCCAATCAGAGCAAGACGAGACCAAAGAGCCAATCTGGTTTGAGAATCAGTTTGGTAAAGTGGTTAAGGCCCCAAGGTAGACACCAGGAGACTGTGAGTTCTAGTCCTGCATTAAGGCATGAAAGCCAACTGGGTGATTTTGGGCCAGTCAGCTGGAGACTATGATTTCTAGTCCTGCCTTAGACATGAGAGCTGGCTGGGTGACTTTAAGCTAATCACCAGGAGACTGTGAGTTCTAGTCCTGCCTTAGACATGAAAGCCAGGTGGGCGGTTTTGGGCCAGTCACTCTATCTCAACCCAACTTGCCTCATAGAGCTGTTGTTGTGGGGAAAGTAGGAGGAAGAAGGAATATGTTCACCACCTTGAGTTATTTAAAAAAACAGTAAAGGTGGTTTAAAAATAAATAAAAATAAGCAAATAAAAAAGACATTTGGTAGTATTTGGAATAGCCATAATACAGGCAGAGGGTTTGACAATGAGGGCAGCAAACCTCATGCCGGTTTTAGTTTTCTACCAACTCAAGGAAGAACGAACCATTGTAAACTCGCTAGGAACCTAGGATCATCAACTGCCTTCAACTATATGGCTGCCTTTTATTTTTTATTTATTTAGAAAATGTGTATTGCCGCCTACTTGGACATGGTGACTCAAGGCGGCTTCAAATATATATATCTAAAAATATATCTACTCTTAGCAAGAGAGATTCTGCTTCTATCATATTATTTAGCATATGATCAGAACATGAAGAAGAGAAGTAAATATATACACACAATCCACGCAATTACATACAAAACTTCTATGGAAGTATGGCAGTGGCCTCATAACTCGATGTCCAATTCAGTTATCCAGGCGATCTTCGGTACTGCTTCTTGCAGATCTTCTAAGGAACCAGAGAATGCAAATTGTGGGCAATCTTGCACAATATGTTTAATTGTTTGCATATTAGCACCACAGTCTACTACATAAGACACTGAATTCCTTCCATATTTAATTGAAGCATATTAACTGACATCAACAGGACCCAAGCAATCTTCGTTAACTTTTGGCATCCAAGAAAGAAGAAGAACATTCTTGGACTATTGATTTGGTTAGGACCATATTAATGGAAATCTGAGAGTAATAAAACCCTTTTCTTTTCTAAGACAGGCTGTTAATTGGTCCAATGGTGAGATAGGCTGGATCTTTAACCTAAATGGGCCATTTCCTCTTATTCAGCTAGCATTTCAGGAACAACTGGCAGAATGAGCTGAGTTGAAGAACAGCTTGAAAAATAGTATGTGAATTTGCTTATTAGTGGGACAGTTTGTATAACCATTTGTGTAGGCAAGAATTAAACTGGATTGGTACAAATATGGTAGAAAGTTTTACAGTAGTGAAGTAGCCCCATTGGAACCAAATCAGTCCTTTTGGTGATCCATTGTTTTCACTGGAAGTTAAGAATGTTCCTTTTCCTGATTATTTTGCTAGATATATGGTATGGATAAAATCATCAGAATCCCTTCTGGACAGATACAAAACAGTAAATTCAACAATTTGCTTCCTGCCAAATCTTTGGCTCTGGAAAAGGCATTTGATCATTTGCACTAACTTATAAACAGGATTTATTTATTTACATTTACGTATATAGGCGCGCACATTGTTAGTACATGGTAAAAAAAAATGCAATTAAAACACCTTGAGCAAAATAGTCCTAAATTGCCCACCCACCAATTGCTGAATCTTAAATCTCAAATGACCCCAAGCTATTTTTATGTGTGTGTAATTTTTGTTTTCTGGGTCGTTTGTTTATTTATCTTATAGTTGTTCTTAGATAGTTGTCTTTATTTTCAATGTTTGGTTAATTACTGTTGTGTTTAAATAATTTAAAAAAATACCCTCGAATGGAAATATGCTGCAACACTTTCTCCAGATGATGCTCAGGGCAGATTTGATTTGGGCTTTCCATAATGTTCCATGATTCCTTTGAGAAAGTATTTCTCTCCCAGCTCTTAAAGCTCGAGTTGAATTCTTCATGACTGTCCTTCTTAAACTGTTTTGCATGGAAAATTGCTTACCCACAGCTGTGAGAAATATCAGAAAAGGTAAAAGAGAGAGACAAAATTTGACACAATTGGAATGATGGTGGACTTGAAGGGAGCAGCAATATTTACACTTGGCACATGACCAACATTTTACTAGACATTATAGAGAAGCAGCATGCAAGCTTCCAGCAAGCAAGCTTCCAGCAAGCTGGTTCAATTGAAGAAGATCATGACGGTTAGCCACCACCAGTCTGCTCAATCAACTTCTTGTATTAGCACTATATTATGTAAAGTGAGATTAGTGCTTTGCAGAAAATGTCTGTGTGTTCTCCATCCATTTGGAGTTGATGAAGGAGAATTGGCTTTCAACATTTGATTCAAAGAAGAAGACCATCTTCTTTGAAGCTTGGTGAAAGTATTACAGTGGGATGATGTTCTTCATGTGTATTGAGATGATGAAAGATGTGTCTGAATCTCTTCTCTTCTCTTCTCTTCTCTTCTCTTCTCTTCTCTTCTCTTCTCTTCTCTTCTCTTCTCTTCTCTTCTCTTCTCTTCTCCTCTCCTCTCCTCCCCTCTCCTCTCCTCCTCCAACCACCTTGCTTAGCAACAGAAATTCTGATCCCAGTTCTGGTTGTAAGTTGAGGACTACCTGCAGAGTTCAACTCATCAAGAAAAAGACTGAGATGTCATGAGATGTCAACTCAAAGCAAGGTAATAGGACCATGGCTCTACCATGGTAGCAAATGAATTCCAATTCAAGTTCTGTTGCAATAAACAGATGGCTGAGTGGTTTTGTAATTGCTCTACTGTGTACTGAAATGTGTTAGCCTTTGTCATATATCTCATCAAGTCCTCAGTCAACTGAGAAAGCTTAAGTTGTGCCATAGGAGAAAGGAAATAATTATTCTGATGAGAGCAATAGTTTTTATATGAAAGCAGAAGAATTGGTCATGATGCAATGTTGTATGTTTAGATAGGTGCTGTTGGGAAATTCACTGAGAATGTGCCACAATCTTCTCAAACGTCCATCTTGGCATGCACTACATTACTCCAGCAATTATGTTAGATGCTGGATCACAACCATTAAACCTTTCACAAAGCGACATCCAAAAACTGAACTCCAGAAAGAAAATGAAAATCCACAACAATTGATTGTTCAATTGATATTGATAAGGTATGACATTGTAGTCCTTCTTTTCCTCTCACTTTTGACAAAACATAACAATATATTGGTCTAGCGGTTAAGGCATCATGTTGGAAACCAGGAGATGATGAGTTCTAGTCCTGCTTTAGGCATAAAAGCCAGTTAGGTGATTTTGGGCCAATCACCAGGAGAATATGAGTTCTAGTCCCGCCTTAGGCATGAAACTGTCTGAATGACCTGGGTCCAAACACTTTCTCTCAGTCCAATTCACCTTACAGGATAGTTGTTGTGGGGAAAATAGGATGATGAAGGAGTATTAGGTACATTTTTTTGCATTGATAATAAATAAAAATAATAAAAATAATAAGTAGTAGTAGTAGAAGTTAGTGGAATGCCATGTAAACTTGCATTCTCAGAACTTCAGAGGCAGAAATCCTGGTTCCATAACGAATGACACAGTGTATTGAATGGGTGTTAGACTTAAGCTACTGTTGATGATGGTTGTAATGATATAGATAGATAAAATGTGAACTTTTACACGTTTTCATATGTTAGCTAATAATGAATAGACTCCAGGCTGCTAGCCTTGATCTTTACCAACTCTTCCACCTTCCAATTTTCTAGTGTGCTACAGTAGCTCAACATGGTCAGTACTGCAATAATGGTGAATATCTGTAGCTCAGGTGTAGGATGAGGGTGTGCAGGTTCATTCTCTGAGGTTGTGGGTTGGTTTCTGAATGTTTTGTTACCAGGTTAGGTAACATCTTCAGCAGAGTTTAGGGGATGTCGATATCAGTGTTCTTCTGTTTATAAGGGCTTCGTGTGGTCAATAGGTCTTGTGATGGGTCAGGTGTGGTTATGTCAAGTGAAGGTCTTGTGATGGGTCAGATGTAAGTCATCAGTGGGGGTCTTGTGATGGGTCCTGTGATGGGGAGGTTACATCAGGGTCATTGGGAGGTGAGGTGCTGGTTGGGGGGTGCTTGCGTGGGTTGATTGAGGGTTTGTGCTGTCTCTGGTTAGCTGTAAACAAAGGAACATGGACACTGACATCCCCTAAACTCCGCTGAAGATGTTACCTAGCCTGGTAATGAAATGTTTGGAAACCAACCCACAAGCTTTGACAATGAACTTTCACCCTCATGGTCAGTTCTCTTTGGGAGGCTTCAGGTTCCACTGCTCCCCTTAGCATTCTTTTTACTATTTTGTTGCCTTTTTGTAACTCTCCTCAAAATTCTCTTGAGTTTTGACCAGTGAAACTGAGGATGGAAACTGACCAAGGAGAGAAGCAACCTAGAACTATGGAGAAACTTCCTGACAGTTAAAGCAATTAACCAATGGAACAACCTGCCTCCAGAAGTGGTGAATGCTCCAACACTGGAAGTTTTTAAGAAGAGACTGGACAGCCATTTGTCCGAAATGGTATAGGGTTTCCTGCTTGAGCAGGGGGTTGGACTCGATGACCTCCAAGGTCCCTTCCAACTTTATTATTATTATTATTATTATTATTATTATTATTATTATTATTATTATTATTATTATTATTATTATTATTATTATTATTATTATTGTTGTTATTATTATTATTATTATTATTATTATTATTAAATGAGGACCACACTCACAGAATGAATGTGCTATATTTATATTTATCAAAGAGAGAAGCAATCTAGAACTAAGGAGAAACTTCCTGACAGTGAGAACAATTAACCAGTGGAACAACCTGCCTCCAAAAGCTGTGAATGCTCCAACACTGGAAGTTTTTAAGAAGAGACTGGACAGCCATTTGTCTGAAATGGTATAGGGTTTCCTGCCTGAGCAGGGGGTTGGACTAGAAGACCTCCAAGGTCCCTTCCAATTCTATTATTATTATTATTATTATTATTATTATTATTATTATTATTATTATTATTATTATTATTATTATCATCATCATCATCATCATCATCATTATCATTATTATTATTATCATTATTATTATTATTATCATTATTATTTAAATTATACTGTCTGGAAGACATTCTCACCCCCCACTGACAAATTAGGATTTAAATAATGGCAGTATGTCTGTTCTGCAGTAGATGTTTGCATGTAGGAAAGTCTTTGCATTGTAATTATCATAACATGTTTTGTCATTTTGGGGTGTTTGTCATTTATACCAGACATCTATTCTGTATCTCAATGTATATTAAATATGCAACTGAACAGCTTTGACTATCTCTTATTTTCTAGAAAAGATAATTTATTTAAATCATGGGGTGGTTAGATTCATGGACTAAATCTAAAGTTAGTTTTGAAACTGTGAAGACAAAGGTGGTTGTAGACAATGGTGGTTGACTGTTTCCATCTCTCCAAGGCTACAAATAATTGTGTGTAAAAGTTTAGTTTACAAAGTTCTCTTCAAAAGCTGGAAAGAAGTCTCTTAGGGAGACATTATATTTAGATTCACATCCATCTCTACCACTCAATCATCTTTCTCAGAATCAGAAGAGGTCACGGTCATAATAACTGTTTACTACTCTTCAACTGAATCCATATAGGCTATTTTTTTTTAAAAAAAAGGGATTAGTTATGAAAACTGGAACTGCCTTGGAATTTAAAAACTGGCATAAGAGTTCATTTTTTCCCCTTAGGCCAGTGATCTTGGACGACATATCAATAATTTCAACCAAGGACTTCTTTGCTTTGCTTTGGATCTTTTTCTTCAAACTTCCCATGTGACCGCCTCCAAACTTTGTGAGTCTTTCCATAATATTCAAGAGGTTCTCCTTTGTAAAATTAGATGTTACAGCTTGATGCTTAATTTTATTTATTCCTATTGATTTTTAAATCTGCATCTTTTCAAATAGGGAGTGTGAAGCAATATGCTCTGTTTTCTTTTTTTCCTGTCTGCCGCAGGAAAAATTACGTTCTGAGGAATGGAAACTTTACTCTCAGAGGACTAGGTCAAGATCCTTCTTTTTCTCCAGAATTGGGAGAACATAAATCAGAAAGAGATTGGCTTAGCCGCTCTCAAACTATGTGTAGTAAAGCCAAGGGAGGAGCCAAAAGACCTTTCCCTTCATGTACTTAAAATATGGTACAACTATAGGAATACACCCACTACATTTCTTTTGTTTTGATCCCAGCCTGTAACTGAGGTAGACTAAATTGTTATTTAGCCACAAGGTTAAAATAAGATTTTCTCCTTTGTTTTCACCTCATCCAAGGATACTCCATAGATGTGTAAAATCGGTTAGGGCAGTGATGGCGAACCTTTTAGAGACCGAGTGCCCAAAAACTGGCCCCACCCCCACTCCATCCCCCTGCCCCGCCCCTGCTCTGCCCCTCCATCCCCCGCCCCACCTGCCCACAGGACCACTCACCGCCTCCAGGGCCCGCCACAGATCGCCCAGGCAGCCCAGCAGCACTATGGCAGCCACACCCTCTGCCCGCGCCCTGCAGCATCAACTGCATGATGGGGCGTGAGGGCAGACTCTTGTCTATGCTCTTGTCAACCTGGCTGCCATGCCCTTGGTTGTGCTGCTCCGTGTGGGCCACGTTCGAGGGCGACTCTCCTTCAGGGGGGCTGCTGGAGAGGAGGGGGTCGCGGGGGGAGGCAAGGCTGGGGAAATGGCACGTGTGCCCACAGAGAGGGCTCCGAGTGCCGCCTCTGGCACCCATGCCATAGGTTCGCCACCACTGGGTTAGGGTTTTGATATCTTATTCCCTTGGAGGGAAATCAGAAATCTGTAGTAGTTTGAAATAGAGGTAATAGTGAGCAATAATACAAGTCCACATTTCATGCCAGTATACTGTAGTTCTCTGCTGATTCCAGGGCAGGTGGAGAGCGTTTCATCCCAACTGTGGGAAAAGTGACAAACCACATATATTCAAATATATTAGGAACAAGAGAGTGACAGTTTTCTTCCACTGCTGATCTACTACTGTTGCCCCTCAAGATAAACCAGATCAGGAAGCCACGAGTTCAGCTGCGACTATCTTTTATTGATACAGCCTGCAGGAGGCCTATGCAATTATACCTCAATACTCAACTGCTTCAAAACTCATCACATTTGGTACTCGATGCATTTTGACATGAAAATGTTGTCCTAGTACTCATAATTTGTTTGGTACTTGATGCACAAGGTAGAACTTGTTGGTGTCAGTTGCCTGGTGACTCGATACCCTTTCTGGCCGAAACAAAAGGTCACGTGATAAGTCACATGGTTTGTTTGGTTCTCATCGTTTTTAGTACTCATCATGCCTCCTGGAACCAATTAATGAATAGTACCGAGGAGGTACCACTGTACAACATATGGCTCATGAGCTACACATGGCCTGCTAAGCAGACTTGGGCTGCCCATTGGCATTTTGTTTTGAAAAATAATTAATCTAAATGTCACTACTAACCGGATGGTCTGCCATTGTTCCTTAGTTTTTCACAGCCACTTCCACCCTGAAAGACTCAGCCAATCTCACTGTATACATGTTATACTTTGATAATAAAGGTTTATTCAAATGAAAGACATGCTTCTGAAGATCTCCAGGACCTTCTGACCTCACCAATCTGCTAGCTCCATGCTGAACTGCTTATTGTTGCCCCATGTGTTCCTTCGTGACTCACAATTATAGTGAAGGCATCGATGTGATCCTTCCCTCTCTGTGAGTTGTGGCAGCCTGGGCTACAGCAACAAAATCTTGAAAGGTAGACTCCAACACCCTGGAGAGTGAAGGTGGAGTTGTCTGAATTTCCTTTGTTTCCCGGGGTTAAAGCATATTTTATTGCATGTTTTTATAACTATCTCTGCATAGTTTCTCCAAGACCATCTCTTTGGCTCTCTACATTAGCAGCTAGAGTTTCAGATATATGTGATTCAGAAGGTATCACATTTGACATGGCTAAGCACATCCTCCATGAATTGGTCTGTTCTGCTTTTAAAACTGTCAAAATTGACATGATTTTCATAATTTAACTCAGCGTTGTGGAAGAAGACATATTCCATAGAAGAGAATATATTTAGTGTCACAGCTGAACTGTGGAGTCCTTGGTGCGCTCTGAGCTTGGTTGTTTTGCTAGCAGGTGTTTAATTATCCAACTAGGTAACATCATCAGTGTGACTGAGTATGGGGTTTGCTTCCTTTTGCCCACTAATCAATTCCTTGCCCACTAATCAATGATATACAGTAGTTTGTTCTAGCAGTGTTGGGAATGTGATTTTCTCTTTGGTAGTTCTTTGATTAAGGTATTGTTTTCTGCCTGATGGTTTGCCTGTTGTTATTTTCCTGCTTTTATGGGTGTTGATTGTTGGAGAGAATGCATCTGTTCTTTTTGTCCCTTCTTAGCTTTTGTATTGTCTCTTCTGAATAACGTGTAAATATGGTTTATCTCTATGTGGCCATTGATGGCTGATTTGTCTGAATGACAAACTTCCAGGAATTTCCTAGCATTTTTGGATTTAGCTTGGTCTAGGATGCTCATAGTTTTCCACTTGAAACTATGGTTAGTCTGTCCATGTGTTTGCAATTAAGGAGTTTTCATCATGTCTTCTGACTGCCTGTTGGTATTCATGGATGTGGTAGTCTTCTACCTGTCTGTTCTAATAGTGGCTGTTACAATCCTTACACTATATATTGTAGATGACATACTTCTTCACACTGATCCTGAATCCCATTGCATTTCATTTCTGTGGATCACCCAGAGTTCTAAAACAGTGACAGAGGAAGAAAAAGCTTTTCTCTTTCCACATTTTCCATACCAAACCATGGAGATCATGATTCCCTTCCCTATTTTTGCTCCAAAACACCATCTCCGGTGTTGTACTCTTTGCTTTCATGGTTGCCTTTTAGCACTCCAAAATTATTTTTTGCATGATGGTTCTTGACTTGATGTGCTTTGCCTGTTGCTCTGTTTCAGATGGGATGTGTCTTGAACCACCCTACTCAGTAAGAGACACTTTTGTGGGGTATTCCTGCTAGATATGCAGCTTTCTGGGTTTCTTGGAGACCTGGTATTCTTAGTTATTTCCAACTGTAATGTCCCACAGAGGCAACCTCTTGGCAGTAGGATGGGAGGGCTTCTCATAAAAATATGTGAGATTCTCTTTCTGCATCTTCTGGGCTGTGACTAAACTATCAGTATGGAAAGTTAGTAAACATTGCAACTTATGAACTGCTTCCCATCTATTTCACATATCACTGACTCATTGGTTGCCCTTCTGGTTCTGGTGAGGTTTTGTAGATGTTTTGTTTGATCTTCCCCTGATTCTTCAGGCTGGGTCTATGACTTGCCCACTAATCAAGGATGCTTCTTCAGAGGATGGAGGGGGGGCATTCCTTCTCTTCATGTCTCAGACCACAGACCTCCTGAATGCCTATATCTCTGGGTATTATGACATCTACAAAGAAACCACAATAAAAGTACTTAACATACATTGCTTTCTTTTTTGCAATGTAATCTTGAATGTATACCCCAAAGCAGACCCTTAGCCGATGCTATGAATCCTGTCTAGTTCCCAAGCACTTCTGCTGTTCCTGCCAGTTCTACGGAAATCAACTGCACCCAGTTGATCACAGGGGAACATGACATGGAAGGAAAAGGTTAAGCTCCCTCCCGTTGACCTCAGCTCAGCTCAGGCCACCCTCAGAAATGGATACTGGAAAAAAAACCCCTAAAACAAAACAAATAGACACATTGAGATGCAATCTGGCCCTAAGATAGTGGTTCAGTTGGTTTCATTATCATCAACATAGATTGTACTCATAGATTTGAACTCCTTGCAGTGAACTTCAACAGTTCTACTCCATCTGAATTCATGTTTGTTTTTTTGTGTCAAGCTATACATATTTAGTTCCTGTGCCCCCAGATGTTCACAGATTTCAACAAGCCTTCAGCCCTTTTAATTTGATCTGGTAAATCAGAGTGTATGACTTTTTCTCAGGATGAGGGTCACAGGGGCCTTGGAATGGGATTCCAGAACCCATCTTCTGTAAAGTTACTGGGATCTGGTATGAGCTAAAATTAAACCAATTCAGTGTAGTTTATATAATCATCCTGTATGAATTTAATTTAATTTCCCTTTTGTCGTATTAAAAGTCAAAGTCAGGCTACTGCTGTTTTCATGGAAGTTTGTGCGATTGATGTTTTTGGTTTTTATATTCTATGTAAGCCTCTGAGTGTCTTTGATTATGACAGGACTGAGATATGAAAAATAAATAAATGAACGAATGCATTCAGTGAAATTTTCAAAGGGCTATGGAGAGTTACATGAAGTATATTTTTTTGGAAACATTTTATCGGATTTTTTAAAAGTGCTGAACATAAGTTGAACGTGTAGATTAGCAAGTGTGTTTTGCTGATGTCTAACAAAATTAAAACATACAGTTGTCTACTTTCCTGTCCTCTCGGCTTCAAAGAAAGGGTCAACTGGCAGTGTGGTTACTTTGTATAGGTAGAACTGGAGTATATGTGTATGTGTAGGTGTGTGTTTGTTGTCCTTTACTGTAACTGGCCAAATGATATACAGGTAGTCCTCAACTTTTGTTTAGTGACCATTGAGGTTGCAACAGCTCTGAAAAAAGTGACTTATAACTGTTTTTCCCACTTACAATTGTTGTAGCATCCCATGGTCACGTGATCAAAATTCGTATGCTTGACAACTGGTTCATATTTTTGACCATTGCAGTGTCCTGGGGTCATGTGACCCTCTTTTGTAGCCCTCTGACAAGCAAAGTCAATGGGGAAACCATTGACTTTGCTTAACAACCCTGTTACTAACTTAACAACTGCAGGGATGCACTTAACAACTGTGACATGAAAGGTCGTAAAATGGGGAAAAACTCATTTAACAACTGTTCTTGCTTAGAAATGGAAACTTTGGTCTCAATTATGGTTGTAAATCAAAGACTACCTGTAGCTTGGACTACCCAAAGTTCTGTCAATAATTTACCTTTGCTTGCTACATTAGGAATTCAAGATGGTGCACATAGTACTCCTTTCTTTACATTTTTTCTTCAAAAACTGCCATGGAAGGAAGGCAGGGCAAAGTGAGAATGACCTGTTCCAAACCATCCATTAATGTCCACGACTAAGCATGTGGGGTTGACCCTGATCCTCCCAATCTTTCTCCAACACTTTAATTCAGGGGTCTTCAAACTTGGCAACTTTAAGACTTGTGGACTTCAACGCCTAGAATTCCTCAGCCAGCCCTGGCTGGCTGAGGAATTCTGAGAGGAAGTCCACAAGTCTTAAAGTTCCCAAGTTTGAAGACCCCTGAATTAAAGTGTTGGAGAAAGATTGGGAGGATCAGAGTCAACCCCACATGCTTAGCCATGGACATTAATGGACCCTTGCTTTAATTGCTACACTACCTGATCTAAAAGCCTGATGAGATCAGAGACATGTGATTCTCCTGCATAGAATCACAAGCTTTGATTGGGAATAGTTGTTCCTAAATCTACAAACTAGGGATAATAGCTAGCCATGGTTGATAAAGAAATATAGACCATTAGGCCATGATTGCTGTAGTGCTGTAGAGATGATTGCTGTAGTGCAGGGGTCTTCAAACTTGGCCCTTTTATGACTTGTGGACTTCAACTCCCAGAATTCCTCAGCCAGGCTGGCTGAGGAATTCTGGGAGTTGAAGTCCACAAGTCATAAAAGGGCCAAGTTTGAAGACCCCTGCTGTAGTGGAAAGAATGATGCTACTCAAGAGTTAGGATCACATCCTACCTGGATCAGGGCAATCCTGATTCATTGGCATGATCAGAGAGGAACTGGGATAGACAGAAAGGTCTCAGCTCCACCCCTTGCCCTTCCCCACATTAGAGAGACAAATATCCTTGGATAAGCAGTCCTTTAGGTAAGTCCATTAACACTCTCCATGTGAAAAATATTGTAACAATTATTAGCAACAGTAGTAAAAGAAGAGAATGGCTTGCAGATCTTGTATATTTCCAAAGAGATTTCTACTGTGTACAAGGTTTTAATTTATTGCCCTGATTAGCTTCCCATTAGTCTTCTGTGGCTGATCTCTTGAGAGGCAGAATGATGAGTACAGGCAGAAGAAATGCCTCTTTTGCATCACAGCGCATAGACGGCTGATCATTTGCACATTAATTTCACAAAAACCAAGCAGCGTTCCCATGCTGCTCCCATAGAAAATATGGATACATTCTCCACCCGAGAGTCATACTTTCCAGTCTTGAGAAGGTGCCAAACCACAAAACTCTTTGCTGGATGATGAACAGGGGGATCTAAACAATGAGTTATCTTAACAATAGCGGCAGATCAAGCATCTTCTGCTTCTTCTGAGCTAAACAAAATGCAAACGCAAACGTTGTAATTAATAGCAGCCTTGTGTCTTTCAAGATTTGTCCTATTACTGCCACACTGGGGGCTGAAATCAATGAGAGTGTTTAAAATAACACTGGGTTGATTGCTGTCTGTTCAAGTTGCACATGTTTTTCTATCTCCAGTTTTTGGAATCTACATCAAGAATTGTGGAATTGGGTATGTCTAGTTTAATGAAGAGAAGGACGAGGTTCAGGGGCTGCCTAAAGAATGAGCATACACTTCTGCAAGAACAAATCAATACCCGAATTGTAGTAATGGATTATTGATATGTGTTATTTATTAGCATTTGAATTATAGTACTTTTTCAACAAGGCTGACAAGAAAAAATAATGATGTTTTCCTTCTTATGGCCCAAAATGTTACAGGCAAGAAATCAGGAACCAGAGTTGTTCAAATAAGTACAAGTTTATTCCATGCTATCTCTCTACAAGAATCTGAACTACTAATGGTCAAGGCAACTTAGTGGTAGATAAGAGTCAACTGAATTCAAGGAGGGCTGGATTTAGTTCTCTTGTGGGCATGAAGGAACTCCAAACTGATGGCATGCTTGATTCCTCCCTTGGGCTCAGCCTGGTCATATCCTATACAAAATCTCCAATATGGACAATTTAGGGTACTCTGGAGATGTGCTTAAGAATGCTGGAAACCGCCAGGTAGTCTGAAAGTGGGGGAGGGATCAAGCAAGGGGTTAGTTTAGAATCCTTGCATAGCCATAAGAATTCTAGGACAACTCACCATGGCCAACTTGCCATGGCCAACTTGCCATGACCAGTTCGCCGGAGGACAACTCTGCAGGGCAAGGCAGACAAGAAGCAATGGATGGAAACTGATCAAGGAGAGAAGCAACCTAGAACTTTCTGCCAGTTAGAACAATTAATCAGTGGAACAACCTGCCTCCAGAAGTTGTGAACATATTTCATGGAAAAGCACTAAAATGAGTTTTAGCAGTGCTGTTATGACATTAAAGTATATAGAACATGTCATAAATTGGGTTCTACAGGGATGGCCCTCACCCATGGAGTGTGATTGATGAGTGGAATATTCTCAGATGGCTCCCTATTGATTTTTCTTTTGTCTAGTTGTGGCTGAAAGAGATACTCTATCTTTTCTATACCAGGTTTAGAGGGTAGTTGATGGAATAAACAATATACTGTACAGTAAACCAACACCAGGAGCAAGGGCTATGCTTTCAACTCCAATCTATTCCACTTTAAAGCACTTTTTAAAAAAAGGGTTTTTTGCAAAATCTTGCTGCTTTGCAAAGAAATTATGCAGAAAATGCTATTTTACCAGTTAATACTATCCTATGAAGATTTAAGTCAAGAACAGCATTTATATCGTATTCCTGTTGGAAGCACCAAAGCACACCGGGTTGAAAGAATTAACTGGTGATATCATCGTTGTCCGGGGGATGCCCAGTTGGGAGTTCCTTTCATCTCCCCATTAATGAGCTCACTGAAGTGGTACCTATTTATCTACTCACAATTGCATGCTTTCAAACTGCTAGGTCAGTAAGAGCTGGAGTGAATGATGGGAACTCAACCCGACACACAGCAGCACTCAGGTCTCGAACTCAGCCTTGCAGATTGTCAACCCAGAATTCTAACCATGTGAACCACCATCACCAATAGCATTGGAGTTGTAGCTCTAAGCTAGTACAGCTACTACTCCCAAAGAATTTTACATCTGCAGTTGGTCTTTGTTTTTTTCAGTGGTGGGTTGATGAAAAAGATGGAGGCTGCACCATGAGGACATGCCCTTAATCTTAACAATTCTCTACAAGGACTAAAACCAGGAGTTCATGAGATATCCTGAGGTGCTTTTTCAAGATCAAAGGTTTGCAATTATAGGTAGTCCTCGAATTATAATCTCAACTGAACCAAAATTTCTGTTGCTAAGCGAGATAGCAACAGAAGTTTTGGCTCAATTGTGATTATAAGTTGAGGACTATCTATAATTGAGTTTTGCCCCATTTTACAACCTTTCTTGCCATAATTGTTATAATAATAATAATAATAATAATAATAATAATAATAATAATAATAATAATAATAATAATAATAATAATAATAATAATAATAATAAAGTTGGAAGGGACCTTGGAGGTCATCTAGTCCAACCCCCTGCTCAGGCAGGAAACCCTATACCATTTCAGACAAATGGCTGTCCAGTCTCTTCTTAAAAACTTCCAGTGTTGGNATAATAATAATAATAATAATAATAATAATAATAATAATAATAATAATAATAATAATAATAATAATAATAATAATAAAGTTGGAAGGGACCTTGGAGGTCATCTAGTCCAACCCCCTGCTCAGGCAGGAAACCCTATACCATTTCAGACAAATGGCTGTCCAGTCTCTTCTTAAAAACTTCCAGTGTTGGAGCATTCATCACTTCTGGAAGCAGATTGTTCCACTGGTTGACTCCCTCTTCTTTGTGGCAGCCCCTGAGATATTGGAATACTGCTATCATGTCCCCCCTCATCCTTCCCTTCATTAAACTAGACATCCCCAATTCCAGCAGCCTTTCCTTATATGCTTTGGCCTCCAGTCCCCTAATCATCTTTGTTGCTCTTCTCTGCACTCTTTCTAGAATCTCAACACCTTTTTTACATCGTGGTGATCAAAACTGGATGCAGTATTCCAAGTGTGGCCTTACCAAGGCATTGTAGGGTGGTATTAATACTTCACGTGATCTTGATTCTATCCCTCTGTTAATGCAGCCCTCCACTGTGTTGGCCTTTTTGGCAGCTGCAGCACACTGCTGGCTCATATTTAAGTGATTGTCCACTAGGACTCCAAGGTCCCTCTCACAGTTACTACTATTGTTAAATGAATCACTGCAGTGGTTCAGTTAGTAACACAATTGTTAAGTGAACCTGGCCTCCCCATTGGCTTTGCTTGTCAGAAGGTTGCAATAGGTGATCACATGGCCCTGGGAAACTCCATAAATATAAGTCAATTGCCAAATGTTTGAATTTTGATTACATGACCATGGGAATGCTACAGTACTACAGACATGTTATTTCCTGATTGTCTCTCATCCAACTACTAACTCTATATTACACTGTAAGTATTCAACTTACTACTGTAATTGGTTGAATTACGTACTGTAATTATGGCTATAAGTTATTGCAGTTGTTAAGCAAACCAATATGTGGCTGAACCTGATTTTTATGACATTTTTGCAGCAGTCATTAAGCAAATACTGCAGTTGTTAAGCAAAAGCAGCAGTCATTAAGCAAATCTGTTATACCCAATGGACCTTTTTTTGCCAGAAACCAGAAGTAAACATTGGAAACACTGGAAACTGGTAAAAAACATGTTTTGTGTGTGGCCATCATAACTCTGAAATCAGATCATAAGTATTTTGTGGGGGAATCTGTTGTACTTCAAATGGTCACTAAGCAACCAGTCATAAATCAAGGACTACCTGTATTTAAAGTTGGTTAGATACTGCAGGAGATGACCAGGCTGAGCCTGAGGGAGGGGTCAAATGCATCATCAGTCATGAGTCCCTGCGTTCCCACAAGAGATCTAAATCCAGTTCACCTTGAATTTCTTCTTATCTCCCGCTTATTTCTCTTAACTGTTAGTTGGCCAGATTCTTGTAGAGAGCTTAAGCTTGTAGAGAGCTTAAGCTTGCAATAAATCTTTATACTACCAGTATCTCTGGATTCTGCCCATGCTTGATAGATACTGCCAGTACTGGAGACCACCTAAAGGCAAGTTTACACAACAATATAGTTGTGTCTTCTCATATTATTTTGTAAATCTTCATTTCTCCTTATTTGCCTTAACGTGGATTTTATTTTTTGAACCCATCACAGTTCAAATGGCTGCTTTTTACTTATTATACAGTACATCACGGAATTCAAACACTGGCAAAATTTTTCAGTTCTGTCCTTCTTTCCAGAATATGTCACGAGTAATCTGTGTAAGTTTGCTCGTCTTTATGTTGCTTTTAATACCAGAAAGATGAAACAAAATTAGGAGTCTTATCAAAATAGGGATAGGAAGAAACAGCCTACAGGTGCAGAGTACTTAGAGACTGGAGGTCTTCTTTTCCCTCCTTGAAATGAATAGAGTTACAGTTCTGTTGAAGAACACTTTGCTTTGCACACTCTGTTTGGATAACTGGATCCAGGAAAATTATGATTAGTATCTTATGTCAGATGTCCTCCTGAAACATTGCTGCTTTGTTTTACAGTGGGAACTGCCCATTCTCCCTCCCTGTCTCCTGCACCAGCCTGCTTTTTCTCCTTTGGCCCAAATACTTAGGTTTCCTCCAATTATTATATTTTAAACCCCCTACTCCATTTCCTATCCTGGGAGACCCGGGGGGAAGGGGGAGGGCTTTTTATTTTTCCCCCCAAGCGTGAGAAGAAACAGGCTGCCTCAGAGCTGGAGCTACTGGTGGTTTCAAAAGGCTGCCCATAAATTATGCCATCAAGTTTCCCAGTGGGTGGGATCTGCTAGTCATGCTCACTTTCCATTGCTGACAATCAGGGGCCATTATTTGGACGGCTGCAACACGTTCCTTTTGCCTTTATTATTCTTCCACTGTAACTTGACTTAGGCTCAGGAAGAGGAAATCCAGAGGGTTAATTGAAGCCAATCAGCAAAAGGTCATGGGCTAATATTTAACAGACCAAACTTCAAGGCAAGCACAAAGGAAAGGCATATACCTTCCCCCCCCCGCCAAAAAAAGGTAAGGACTGTAACTGGACTTGGGAGACAGGGTGCACCTGGATGGAAAATGGATTTAGAGCTCTAAAGCAGGGAGTTATAAAATTAAATGGGAGTTTTGCTTAAATTACTTGTTTCCCATTTCTCTTGTAACTTGTGTCGGAGTAGGTTTTTGCTGCTTAGTGCAAATGTTCAGGTGTTTATTTTAATGGTACCTGTAAGAACAAGTACAATAGGAAAAACATGAGCATTTCCCCAATAAGCCAAAAGGTAAGTTAGGTCCAAATGTGTAGCTATTAGCCAGTGATGGCGAATCTTTTAGAGCCCAAGTGCCCAAACTGCAACCCAAAACCCACTTATTTATCGCTGGGTGCCAGGTGGGCGTGGCCCATTGGGTGGGCATGGCTGTGGTCATGGCAGACTGGGTGGGTGTGGCCAAGCTGGGCGTGGTCACTTCAATGTTTCTCGTGAGGAGGGACATCTGTGGGGGCCGGGCAGGGTTGGGGGAGATCCAGGGGGTCTCTGGCAGGTGGGGTGGTGGGCAGGAGGCTTGTCCTGCGGGGTGAGGCTGGGCAAGGCGAGGCAGGGCAGGGGTGCCATTGTCGCAGGGCAAGGAGAGGCAGGGGCCGGGGCGGCTGCTGCCTGACACCATTGGCCCCCACACACAGAAGCCAGCGAGCGCATGGGGGCTGACAGTGTTCGTCAGCAGCCACAGACTGCCAGCCCCTTGACCGGAGCACTCTGGGGCTCCGCAGCCCACCACCAGCAGTTCAGAGAAGCTGCCTCTGAGCTAGATGGCCGGCTGACAGCTGAGGAGGCGATGCAGTGGGTCATGCCCAGGAAAACGAGAGCATGCGAGGCCAGGAGGGATGGGATGGGGGGGGGGAAGAGAGAAACCAGCCATACTGGGATGCATCCAGCCATGTGGGAGCTCGGCGAGTTAGCGGGCGGCTGGTTGAAGAGGGATGGTTGCCATCTCCAGGACATGGTGCCTACAGAGAGGGCTCTGAGTACCGCCTCTGGCACGCGTGCCATAGGTTCGCCACCACTGCTATAAGCCATCACAAGATGTTCTTACCAATATTGCCAGGTGGAAGAGCTTCCCAGACCCTGTTTTTTTAAAAAGAGAACTTCATGACATGACTCACCCTCACCCAACTGCAGCTATGCTAACCCAATGAAAGCCAGCCTTTCTTCATTTAAATTTGTAGAAGCAAAGTTGCATGAAATTAAATTAATTGCAGGAAAATCCTAATCAGGTATATGTACAGGTAGTCCTTGACGTGCAACCATAATTGAGCCCAAAATTTGTGTTGCTAAATGGGACAGTTATTAAATGAGTTTTGCCCCATGTTTACAACTTTGCTTGCTACAATTTTTAAGTGAATCACTGCAATTGTTAAGTTAGAGACACGGTTCTTAAGCGAATCTGGGTTCCTCATTGCTTGTCAGAAGGTCACAAAAGGTGATCACTTGATCCCCAGGACATTGCAATTGTCATAAATATGAACCAGTTGCCAAATGCCTGAATTTTGATCACCTGACCATGGGGATGCTGCAGTGGTTGTAAGTGTGAAAAATGATCACAAGTCACTTTGAAATGTGTTTGAATATTAGTAGCTCGTATTGGTAGTTGGGCTGTTGGTTTGACCCCAAGCTTGGTGATTTGGTTGCAAACATTTCATCTCCATTCAGAGGGGGGGGCATCTTCAGTGCACTTTGAATTGTACTCATCTGTCAGAGCACTGGCCTTTAAATACCTTTTTGTGCGATGTAAATTGGTGTGGATGTTGTTTGTCTGGATGTTTCTGAGTCATAGTCTGGTTTCGGACTGTTACTTTTTTCAGTGCCATTGTAACTTTAAATGGTCAGTAAACAAAAGGTTGTAAGTCAAGGACTACTTATAGTCATGACAAGTCCTGCTGGTTCTAGTGAATCATAGACCAGCCAGAGATTGGTTAAAGCAGAGATGCTGGTTTGCTGGTGGAAAAGCTTTGTATCTTCAAAAGTCCATTGGTTCAGTGATGAAGGTTCTCTAGGTGAACAAGTCCCTCAACTTTGGGTCATCTTGCCTTATCAACAGCCTATGGACAAACCTCTATGATAAAATCTGTATTGATACTCTGTAATTATATTCCACATAAATATTTAATATGGATTAAAAACTAATTAGGAATAATGTGTTTAATTGACCCTAGTTTGTTACTGAGAATTGGCCAATAACCAAAAGAACAAAACACAAGCCAGTTTCATTTCATTCTTGGAACAGAGCTCCATAATCGAAGTTTTTAAAGTGTAAATTTCTGCATTGTAAGGTTTCTTTTTAAATCTAAGTATGTGTCTGTACAAAAATTTCAATAGCAGACATATTATGTCAGATTCTGGTGATGGTTTTGTGATTTTTGAATGACAAATGCTGGTAGACTTTGGTACTACCAATCAATAACTTTATTACGATTATTATTTTTTTAAGTTGAAAAAAGATGACACATTAGGAGAGAGTAAATAAACATAGTAAAAAGCTAAATGGTTATATAATTATTGTGGTCAAAGTACTATAAATTTTATAAAGTGTAAGAGCTTAGCCAGCTGATTCTCTAATTTTTAACCCAACTACCATGAAAAATGGATAATCCATGGATTACCCATAGATAAGCCAATTGTGAAAATTAAAATATATGAAAATTTTGAGGGTAGCATGTTTTTCATGGTATTTGAGTTAAAATGTGTGGATGGGCTTACCCGTAAGTATATATGACAAAATCAGGAGGGCCACATCTGGGGACAGGGAGAAGCTTTAATCAATTGGACTGTGGTGCTACATTTATTCTATATTGTGATCCAGTGGGAGCAAAATCTATTTTTATTTAATAAGGCCTCAGCAAGAACAGCCTCATTGGATTAAAATCAGAATTACAGCACTATGATTCACATAATACACTGTATCACAGACATGTCAAACACAAGGCCCGGGGCCCGGATGCGGCCCGCGAAGTGGTTTCATGTGGCCCGCGAAGCCATCCTGGAAACAGTGAGGGAACGGCCCCCACTGCCTTGGCCCTGGCACAGGCCAGCTGGCCGGGAGCCAATGTACAATTTTGTGATGGCCATCTGTGCTGAAACGCATTCAGTCTTCCTCTGACTTTGCCCTCATACCCATCATGAGCAACCTGGCTAAGGAGACCAAGCACAGCAGCAGCAGCCTTGAGGAGAAGGTAAGTGCAGCTGGGCGCCCCCTTGGGGAAGTGGGGCTAGGCTTGGCGCCACGGGTGCTCGTGGGCCAGGCTGGGCGTTTGACCTCTGCTGCCCAGGGCTCCGGGCAGCCCGCACCACCATCCAGCTCCCCCCACATGGCCTGAGAGAAACAGTGAGGCTCCTCCAGTGGACCATGCCTTGGCACTTGCCCTGGTCCCACCCCCTTCTGCCAGAGACCCTCAGATCTGTCCCACTCCTGCCCAGGCCCCCACAGGCACCCTTGATGCAAACGATGTAGAGCTAGCCATGCCCACCCAGTAGGCCACACCCACTCCCTCCACGCCCACCCAGTAGGCTGCACCCACCCTGGCCACACCCACCCGGCCCCCCAAGGGCAACTGCAATGCTGATGCGGCCCTCAATGAAATTGAGTTTGACACCCCTGCTGTTTCAGATTTGTAGTATGAGTTTCTAAAAAGCTTGGAGAATATCTGTCATGAACAGTCATGGGATAATACTGCTGAGCAGAGTTGAAGATTTATAAGCCACCAGTTTTGCTAAAATAGTCTGGTATATGATATATGACTTGTTCCCCAGCTGGGACAGCACAGGTTTTCTCCTGAGGAAAGTATCTGAACTTTATTGTCATGTCCAATTGTCCATAACAATGTTACCTGTACTAACTTTATTTTTCTCCCAGTAAAATATTTCTTAAGATGGTCTTTTCCTTTGGGTCTCTTGCTTAACTGGGATTGAATTAACTTCAGCATCATTCAAGAGCAAGCAATGAGATGAAAGCTTTGATATTAACTCTTCTAGACCTTGTGTTAATTGGAAAGAGGAAAGGACTAATGCAGACATGTCAAACACAAGGCTCGCGGGCCGGATGCGGCCCATGAAGTGGTTTCATGTGGCTCGCGAAGCCATCCTGGAAACAGTGAGGGAACGGCCCCCGCTGCCTTGGCCCTGGCCCAGGCCGGCCGGGAGGGAGCCAATGTACAATTTTGTGGTGGCCATCTATGCTGAAACGCATTCAGTCTTAGCTTCACAAGGCCGTCTGGAAAGAGCAAGGGACCGGCTCCTGCCGCGTCGGCCCCACCCCCTGGGTGCACGCTGGGGAGGTGTCACCCTTTGTGAGGAATGAAGAAATGCACCATCGCCTGGAAGTGGCCAGCAAATGGCCCTCGCCTACTTCACATATCCGGCTTGATGGGCTCTGCCCTGGTCCCACCCCTTTTTGCCAGAGACCCTCAGATCTGTCCCACTCCTGCCCAGGCCCCCACAGGCACCCTTGACACGAATGATGTAGAGCTGGCCACACCCACTCCATCCACGCCCACCCAGTAGGCCGCACCCACCCTGGCCACACCCACCCAGCCCCCTGAGAGCAACCACAATGCTGATGCGGCCCTCAATGAAATTGAGTTTGACACCCCTGGACTAATGTATTTATGAGGTCTACAGTGTTCCTTCACCATTATCATTGCATAGAGTATTTTTTTCAGGTGGGTAGGTAGTGAATAGAGAATAGGTATGAAAGACTCCCATTAGCTCCAGCAGCTATTTGCTACTGTGGATCACCAGCCTGATTTAATAGAAATGGGGTGGGTGGGTGTCCAGCTTTACTTTATAGACAACCAGGTTCAAAAGCTTGTCTGTTTTCTCCTTCGTAGTCTCCTGACTCTGATTTAACCTGTGTCCAATTCTATCCCTGTCCAAAAAACCCTGAGTCGAACGCTTGTGCAATGTGAAATTTCCTCACAGTAGGGGGTGGAGTTGGACTAATAAATGGAGAGGGTTTGAGAAGTTGTAAGTATAACATCTGGTATTATTTGACCAAAATCCATCTGCACTTTAATTACAGATCATCTCTGCAGCTATCCAGAAACCCAGTATTGTAAAATCTAAGTCTTTTCAAATCAGAGCACTTGATTTCAATCAAAAGCCCTTGAAAAGAGAGGGGGTGGGGGAGATTTCCTGCTGTGCACACAAGATCTCATCTGAATGTAACAAGCCAGACAGCTAGTCTTGTCATTTGAATCAGGCACTGACATTGAGCATTGTAATGTTAACTGACAGGCATATATACCACCCTGATATGGAATTGCTTTATTGTGCATCATATTAGCGCCAATGGATGTTTGCTCAGTGCTTGTTTTTTTGGAAAACAATTGTATTGCCTAATGCAAAAAAGGGCTCCAAGCCTGATGCCAAAGTAGAAGCATTCTTGAACCTCACAGATTTCTGTGGGAGAATTGCAGATGTCTACTTAGGAAGAAGCTTTATACAGAATCACTTCAGATGATCTCTTCATTTAGACCACTCTGGCCTTATTCAGTTCTCCTTATTTTAGTGTCTTCTAAGTTGTGTTGGGAATATAGAGTAACAGAGTTGGAAGGGATCTTGGTCCACCCTCTGCCCGAACAGGAGATCCTATACCATTCCGGACAAATGGCTGTCTGGTATCTTCTTAAAAAATCTCCAGTGTTGGAGAACCCATAACTTCTGAAAGCAAGCCGTTTCACTGATTAATTGTTCTCACTATCAAGAAATGTCTCCTTAGTTCTAGTTTGGATCTCTCTTTGATATGTTTCCATTCATTATTTCTTGTCTTGGCCTCAGGTGCTTTGAAGAATAGATTGTCCTCCTCTTCTTTGTGACAGCCTCTCAAATATTGGAAGACTGCTATCAAATCACCCCTAGTCCTTGTCTTTGTTAAACTAGACATACCCAGTTCCTGCAACCTTTCATCATATCTTTCAGCCTCCAATTCCCCCAATTATCTTTGCTCTTCTCTGCAGTCTTTCTAGAGTCTCAACATCTTTTTTGCATCCTGGTGACCAGAACAACTACAACTCACATTGATCATACTTTGGGAAGTTGGTAATTAAAAACATGCAGAAGGCAGAAAGTTGGGGAAGATTGGTCCGACGATATTGGTGAACAATATTTGGAGGATGGAAGCTTGTAATTAATCATGAAGTGACATGCTGGGAAGAATAGTCCAACAAAAATGAAGGCCCGAGGAAAAGAAAGTAGTGAAAGTTGCACAATAGCCAAACTTGATGTGATTGGGTGAAATAAAATTTCCTTGAATTGAGCTTTGCTATGGGTTGACTATGTCCATCCTTGTTTTCTTGGCAAAGGTATGGAAGCTTGCAACCTTGGATGTTTCTATAGTTCTGGATTTTCCCTGTGGTCTGATATTCAAGTACTAATTAAGGCCAACACTGCTTAGTATTTCCAGGTCAGGTAGACCATCGCATCCCTAAACAGCTCTTCTATGGTGAGCTGTCTCAAGGAAAGCGATCGCACGGGGGACAAAAGAAGCGATACAAAGACACGATGAAAGCATCTCTCAAGTCCCTGGATATCGACACCATCTCTTGGGAATTTTTGGCGCATGATCGACCGACATGGTGTACCCTGGTTTACCAGGGGTGCCAGACATATGAACACAGGAGGACAATCTTGGCACAAGAGAAGCGAGCACTCCGTAAAGCCAGAGCTGCAAATGCTGAAGCAACAGTGTCCACATTTCTCTGNCCACAATCCACAAGATGTCAAGGTCTTCATCGAAATCGATGGATGAACAACAACTAATTAAGGCCAACACTGCTTAGTATTTCCAGGTCAGGTAGAGGAGACTAAAGGGTTCTACCTGCTGAGTTATTTAATTAAAATCCAATTAAATTAGAATTAAATATAATAAACATGATTAATTCCTTGTATTTCACAATTTTCTGTTTTGTCATAGTAGTGTTACACTTCAGTAGCAACTTGGAGGGTGGCAAAGCATTTGGCTCTGGTGGTATTCTGCTGGTCAAGAATTTGGCATCAACTCTTTGTAACCTTATACAGAAGTCATTCCCAGCACCAGCTATTTAAGTTGAAGATAGTTGAGTTTGAGTCCAGAATTTGACTTCAATCTGTTGTTGCATTGGAAGCCAACAGCAATAGTAAAACTTGTAATAATACCTCTGGTAATTCACGAAAGTAATAATTTGGAGAACAAAGATTGAAATGGCCCCAGCATCTGGGGTTCTGTGCCACTAAATATCAGTTGAGTAGGACAGCATTATTACATTCACGTCCATTTTGTGGGCTTCTCTTAGACATTTTGGTTAGCTACTGATGAACAGAATGCTAGAATACAATCATTTGGATTGATCCATGAATTCTTCTTCTTCTCAATGGCTTTGACCACAGTCCTAGTGAATTGATTATTGCTTATTACTGCAGAACTATGGAAGGTTTCAGGAAATTAGTGGCATTGCTGGAAATGTCATGTCTCAAAGACATTGAAATTTGGATTTATTATTGGCATTTCATGGATTACAGACTTAATATTCTAAAGGAAGTGGAAGTTTTTATGGCCTCTTTATTCCATCCTGAGTTGACTGATAGAACATTCCATTTATTTTGTGGTGATCAGAATGACTGAGCTTCTGAGTTCTGAGATATGATCTTTAGAACATATTTGTTCTGACCCTATTATCTAATTTCCATGTGACTTTCCCCCCCTAGAGTTATATAATGAGAGCTCTTCCTGATATTATAAGAATTTTAGCTTCTTGTTTGCTATTGGAACCATTATGCATTTGGAAGTTTCATATGCAGGTAATTGTAGCTTTTACTATAGGATAGCTGACTTTGGGGAAGTTGATAACTTTTCTTTAAATGTTCTTTTCACAGGATCACTCAACTAAATATAGTTTACCTGCAGGTTGTGCCTTGTGAGTAAAAAGCTACATTTCGGAGTGGTTCAGGACTAGGATTTTAATCCTAGGGCTAAATTCAATCCTCCTACAGGTGGACTAGAAGAGGCAGTGGTGGG